>NC_061509.1:34289202-34317086 GCF_022539505.1 Lolium rigidum
AACGATAAAGCATGTATTCCCAAACAAGTGTTGGGGTAGGCTAGAGGTGTCAAACCATCTTAGACGATGTTAGACAAGCTTCAGTGCGACTCCAACTCTATCTCGTATATTATCATTCCGGACTCGATCCTTCCTCGTGTGGCCACACATTCATCTCACATTGCGCATCTCCACCACACCTAACTGTTGAACATGCCGCCTTTTAGTTGCCCAACACTCAGCGACATACAACATTGCGGGTAACTAAATAGGGGATTTTATTTTTTTGCCCCTATTTATTTGGGACTTCTACCATTTGCCCTTGTTTATTTCCTTATCTATTTTTTTGCCCTAATTTACTTTTGGCTTTGATCTTTTGCCCTTGCAGGATTATTCTGAATTGTTTTCTTCAGCTTTAATGATAAGGCTAGAAAACGCGTACTCAAATGCCTCCGTCTCCACCACCCTGCAGGCAAAGTTGTCAAAATCGTGATTCTAAATCGAATCGAAATCTCTATGGTAGGATCTCAAATCATAGAATCGTAGAAATGGCATTTGGAGGCAGAAAAACGAATTTTGCGCTATATAAAAGAAAGTTTTGGGAAAAGTTTATGGTTCAAGACTAATGGACACTTAAATGTAGAAGGATATTATGATGCCGATTGAGCTAGTTGCTTTGATGATAGAAGGTTAACATATGGTTTTTGTGTTTTTATTGGAGGAAACCTAGCTAGTATCTTGGAGGAGAAAAAAGTGGTAATCTCTCGACCACAGAAGCAGAACATAAAGCATTATCTGTGTGTGTTAGTGAGCTGCTATGGATGAAAGGTGTTTTGTCAGAGTTAAAAGTTTAAATAAAAAGACCATTGCAGTTTTGGTGTGATAAAAAGTCAGCAATCAACATTGCAAATAATCCAGGTCAACAAGTGAAATGACAAGTTTTTTACATAGCCATCATCGTTGATCAATTCCGTTAAAATTCCATCACTCTAATCTAATTCAACATGTAACATATGGCACAATATAACCATAAATCACCTCGGCAGGGTCACTCATTGTTGTCATCGACGCTTGCAGCTCCGCCTCCCGTCGCCACTCCTCCTTCTTCGCGCGGTGTTACGCATCAGTGATGATGCCCATGCAGAGGAGGAGGTCGTCGTCCTTGCGGCGGCGTTCGAGCTCGACATCGTTGACCCCCTTGGGACAGACCCCATCGTGGGCCTCCGGCGGAGACTTCCTCGTCGGTGGACTCCGCCTCTTGTCGTCCTTGCGGCAACATTAGACTGACGCATGGGGCCCACTTGGTCGTCCGCAAGGTTGACCGACCCTGATGCAAATCAAGACTCGTACTGCCACCAGCCGGCCATCTTTCCCCATTCCCTCCCCGCCGGCGCGGCGCCGCCGCCATGCTCCGACGACGCACCATCCTCACCCGCCTCCTCTCTTCTCCCTCCACCTCGCCCATAGCATCTCTCCACCGCCTCCTCTCCGCCGCGGCGCCCGCCGCTTCCCCAAACCCTAGCTTCGCCGTGGAGGACTACCTCGTCGGCACCTGCGGTCTCACCCGAGCCCAGGCGCTCAAGGCCTCCGCCAAGCTCTCCCACCTCAAGTCCCCCACCAATCCCGACGCCGTCCTCGCCTTCCTCGCCGGCCTCAGCCTCTCGAGCGCCGACGTGGCCTCCGCTGTCGCCAAGGACCCCAAGTTACTATGCGCGAACGTGGAGAAAACCCTGGCCCAACGCGGGGACGCACCGCAAAAGCGGACGGCCGCGGCGTCCGGAACGACGCAAACCCGGCCCAAATCTGGGCCGGGTTTGCGTGGCCGCGGATGGCACGCGGCGTCCTCGCGTGTCCGCTCTGTCCGCGTGGCTGGCCCACTCGTCGGTGCCCCGGTCCTATTAAATGTGGATCGGGGAAGGGGACTGTCCCTATCCAGTCCCCACTTTCCACTCCGGCCGCACGCGCGAGCTCGAAGCTTCCGCGCCGCCATGGCCCCGAAGCGCGAGTTCTCGCCATCCGCCAACGACCACGAGGCCGGCGGTAGCCGGCCAGTCGCGCCGGCGCCGTTCGCCATGGGGTCACCGGCGACGCCCAGACGCGACCGGATCTACGTCACCCTAGCGGTGGCGCAAATGTTCTGGGACGCCGGCGTCCCAATGCCGTGGGGGACGTGCACCTCCCCACGGCCGGCACCCGAGCCCGGATCGGGTTCCGGTGCCGCCCATCCCGGGCTCCGGCCGCGCCCGCTACGCCGAGATCCGGAGGCGCCGCGCTCAGCTGCCGGCGGACCTCCGACGAGGACCCCGCGTACGGCGACGCAAGTCCCAACTGGGACTTGTGGTTCGAGGTGGAGCACGATGCGCGCCGGCGCACGTGCTTCACATCCGCGACGGCGCGGCCTCGCGCGCAGCCGCGCACACCTGCTAGGCGGGCCGGCCGCGCGCCCGGCGGCCTCTACATCAACGAGCCCGCGCCCCAGCCCCGGCCACAGCCGCAGCCCCGGGAGGAGGAGGACGACCCGGAGCTGCGGGCGGCGCCGCGGCGTCCCGCGAGCGCCGCGACCTCGACGAGCCGGCCAAATGGCCGCACCTCGCCGAGACGCCGCGCACCTCCGCGCCGGAGGCGGCCGAGAAGGCCCGTGGAGGACGCCCGGGCGGAGGCGTGGGCCTTCCTCGAGCCGGCGCGCCGTCAGGAGGAGGCAACGCGTCAGGCGGCGCTCCGGGAGGAGAGGAGCGCCGGGCCGCGCGCCTGGCGGAGGAGGAGCGCCTGGCCACGTTCCGGCTACAGGCGGAGCTGCAGGCCGCAGCGGAGGAGCAGCTCCGGCAGGAGTCCGCGCGGAGGGCACGGCTGTCCGGGTGTCCGTTCGGCCACCCAAACGGCCCAAAACGGACGGCCCAGCGCGTCCGTTTGGGTGGCGCGGTTGAAGATGCCCTGACTGCATTATGGTAATTTTTTGTCATTTACTCCATCGGTGGACTCCGCCTCTTGGTTGGTGGAGTCCGCGCCGGGCCACTCGCAGCAGGCAACATTAGACTGACGCATGGGGCCCACTTGGTAGTCCGCAAGGTTGACCCTGATGCAAATCATCTTCCCAATCAAGACTCGTACTGCCACCAGCCGGCCATCGTTCCCCATTCCCTCCCAGCCGGCGCGGCGGCGCCGCCATGCTCCGACGACGCACCATCCTCCACCGCCTCCTCTCTTCCCCCACCACCTCGCCCATAGCATCTCTCCACCGCCTCCTCTCCGCCGCGGCGCCCGCCGTTTCCCCGAACCCTAGCTTCGCCGTGGAGGACTACCTCGTCGGAACCTGCGGCCTCACCCGAGCCCAGGCACTCAAGGCCTCCGCCAAGCTCTCCCACCTCAAGTCCCCCACCAATCCCGACGCCGTCCTCGCCTTCCTCGCCGGCCTCAGCCTCTCGAGCGCCGACGTGGCCTCCGCCGTCGCCAAGGACCCGCAGTTACTCTGCGCGAACGTGGAGAAAACCCTGGCCCCCGTCGTCGCCGGGCTCGCCGGCCACGGCCTCCCACAGGCTGAGATCGCGCGCTTCGTCTCGCTCGGCCGCTCCATCTCCCGCTGCAGGTCCATGGTCTCCAATCTACCCTACTACGTGTCGCTCTTCGCCTCCGTCGAGAACCTCTTCAGGTTTCTCAAGAAGAGCTCCGGTCTCCTGGGATGCAGCCTCGAGAAGGTGGTCAAGCCCAATGTCGTGTTCCTGCGGAAATGCGGGCTCAGTGATTGCGATATTTCCAAGCTGTTCCTCTCTACGCCACGGTTGCTCGCCGCCAACCCGGAGCACGTCCAGACGATGGTGGCGTCTGCCCAAGGTCTTGGTGTACCCCCTGGCTCTGCGATGTTCAAGCGCATGCTGCAGGCTGTCACATTGCAAAGCGAGGAGAAGATCGCCGCCAAACTGGAGTCCTTGAAGAACATGTTCAGGTGGTCGGATGCTCAAGTGCGCATTGCTGTTTGTAAGGCTCCAGGTGTGCTGACGAAATCTAAGGAGTCTCTGCAGAGCAGGTCAAAGTTCCTCATCTCTGATGTGGGGTTGGCACCGGCATACATTGCTCAGAGGTCTGTAATGCTCACTTACAGCCTGGAGGGACGGATCAGACCCCGGTACTACGTCCTTAGGTTTCTTAAGGAAAAAGGATTGCTACCTCGAGACCGAGACTACTATACTGCTCTCAGCATCTCTGAGAAGGTATTCATGGAGAAGTTCATATGCCCTCACAAGGAAGCTGCACCGAAACTCGCTCAAGACTATGCAGCAGCTTGCAGAGGGAAAATGCCGACTAGATTCAGATTTACATGAACCAAGAATGACCTATGGAAGCTGGTAACGAAGAATGGCACAACAAAGATTTTGCTCTGCGATGCAAGCTGTAATTCATGGTTCAATGTTCTTTGCCTGACAATGTGTCTGCTTTCTGCTATTGTATCTTTCTTACATACTTATTTCATCGTTGCTAACTGCTGATGAATTATGGTAGTGATACTTTCTTTCCTTGATCCTGGCATGTCCATGTCATATTATAGTCAGAAGAAAACATGGCATGCCTATGAGCTTCTTCATCCTCATGTTAAGTACATCTTGGAAGGAAAAATGTGTGAGGTCAGGCAATTCCTCGCTGCATTGAAAATCCTTTTTTCAGTTTAGATTTTGGTTTGTTGAAAGATTTTTTGTGTTTGCGCTAGCACATCATAAATTATTATTTCTCAGCTGTCCCTGCAATTGATAAAAGTGGCGTAGCTCGCCCCATCAATATTAAGAAATGAATTGAGAAACATGACCTATATCCTAGAGATACACTCAGCTATGTGAAGTTTCATAGTTCTATTTCACAAGGTGCCAACTAGCAAACATTTCGGGTTTGCCTGTGTTTGGCATAGTTATGTATTGACCATTGGGGAAGCACACCTGTAAATGATACCTTATAGTGTTTTTTTATGAAATGTCATATTAGTCATCTACTAGTAACCCAAATTTGCAGTGTGCAAAATTTTCACCCTGTTCACCAATTAAAGTGTCCAATCACAACTATATTTGAAGCAAATCTTCTAGTGCAAATTCTGTGGCTCGATCGGCATGTGAACATCTACATTCTTGGATACCATCAATATTTGTCTGCGTGAACTTTTGAATTTCTGTGTTAAGAACTAGATGTTTTAACAACGGGTCTTCTAAGCTATATTTTTTAATTATTGGTTCTTCACCATATCCATTTCTGGATCATGTTTTTATATGATAATTGAGGTAAACCTTGGAGAGCTCTGTGCATCTACAACTGCAGCCTCCACATGCCTAATTGTAGTATTGATTCTTCACTGAGCAACATGGATGCATGTTCAGTGATGTGGGAAGATCTGGCTGTTCATATCTGTACTGGGAGAGACAATCCACAGTGCTCAAAAGTAGAGGGCAATTCAACACACGTTTTCATTTCTTGAGTTGACATGGATTTTTCTTCTTCTCGTTTGAAGTAATACGTGGATAAATATGTTAAGTTGACACTGCAACTCGAGCTTGGAAACATCCAACTGCAGAAAATCGATGGTGTATGTAGCATTCATTTATACCTCATACTTTAAATGTGCACCAAAATAATAAGACATGGAGGCCATCCAATTGAATGTACTCCCTCCAATTCATATTAATTGACTTCAATATGGATGTATCTAGAACTAAAATGTGCCTACATACATTCACATTAGAGTCAATTAATATTAACCGGAGGGAGTAGTTGATAGTAGATCTCTGTAAATTATTTTATCTTGAAAATCTCCTTGTTGCATCTGTTGTTCCTATCAATTATGTTGTTTTTCTTTTTTACTCTTACCTATATATTCCCTCCGTTCAACAATATGTGGCGCAATCTCTCTCTACAAGAATCCAGTTCTCCACGAGCAAACAAAGCATATCGATCTCCGTTATCACATCATACGTGACTACGTCGAGAGAGGGAGCATCGTTGTGGAGTACATTAGCACTGCACGAAGGCCGACATACTAACGAAGCCATTGGGCCGTGTACGCTTCCAGGAGCTGCGAGGCAAGGTGGGCATCTTCGATGTCAAGTTTGATCGACAGGGTTGAGGGGGAGAATGTTGTGTTAAACCCTATCTCTCTCTCTCTCTTGCCTCTGCTGTTTATTTCCCTGGGTGTCCTTTTTTCGACACTTTTAGTTTCGTCAGGTTTAGCAGTAGTGAGCTGTTTGTTTCAGTTAGCGCTGGTTGTTGCGATTTGTGCGGCAGCCAGGAATTGGTCTAGAACGTTGAGCACGTTGCTCGGATCGTGGGATGGCGCGATCAGTCGTGGAGCACGTCGCTCGACCCTTTCCCTTTCGTATGAATAAAAGGAGAAACAGAAAACGCTGCAAGTGATTGAGCGCAGCACAAACCTCTCTTGTCTAGTGTTCATCCTCTCTAATCTCTCACGCGATCGAGCTAGGTTTTAGGGAGACAGGACCCGCAGTCATACTTGCTTTACAACTTGGTGATCAGGTATGTTTAAAATTAATTGAAGTTCTTTCTTTTGTTTGTAACAGTTCACTTGATCTAACTATGAGGTTTTTAGTTTCCTAATCAGTTTTCTTAATCCTTCATTTGACTGGTGGTGCAGTTCTACGTGGATACCGTGAAGAAAATGGCTCACTGCCACTTTATATCTGGGTCACCTTTGCGAACATTGTGCCTTCTCATTGCTGGTCAACCTGCAGATGTTTTTAATGTAGAAAACACAAACTATGATACGCAGGGTGCATCCCAACAGCCTATGCAGGTACTTACTTAGTTAATCATTTTCTTCACTTGCGAAATGCATTACTATTTTCAACAGTTAATGATTATTGTATAGGTTGCAATAGCAAAGAGTCGCCCTTGCCTTTTCTGTACAGGCCTTGTCTGCCTCATGGTACTACCTCCATCTCAAAGCTTAAGGCTTATATTTTTTTGGAAAAGTCAAAGCAAGTAAAGTTTGACCAAAATTTTAGAATAATCTATCAACAAATATGATGTTTTGTAGATAGCACATTAAAATATATTTCATTATCTATCTAATAATATTAATTTTGTATTTGACATGTTAATGACTTTTTATAAAAACTTAGTCAAATTTAACATAGTTTGACTTTCTGAAAGAAATATAGGCCTTAAACCTTGGGATTGAGGTAGTATTATGTAATATAATATACAACCTCCATTTCAGATATTTGCTCATTATCTTAGGAAGATCTAGTTTTACAATCTTTATTCATTGGGGAAATCAAGAGTGTAGTTATTGCAATATTGTCTCTCTACTCGTACTTAGTGCCGTAGAAGAGACTAACTAGTTGTATTGAGTCATTCTGTTGGATATGTATGGTTATTTGTCAATTATTTGTCTTAGAGCTGGTGCTTCGTTGGTTACTCCAGTGTAATTTATTGATTACTGCAGTGTCATGGGTTCTGAAAGTTGCTTAGGAATTGTTATCTTTTTACTAGCATTGCATGTGCCAGTTTGTCCAGTTTTTATCATTTCCTGATTTTCCGCCTAATTCGTAACTGAGTTCATGACTTCGTATTTCTGTGGGACAGCCTAGTCCTAATGCTATGTTGGATGACTGGGAAGAGAATTTGGCTATTATAACTGCAAATAGGACAAAAAATGATGACCTAGTCATTACCCATCTTGGAGATTGCCTTTGGAAAGAGATAAATGAGGTTTGTATGATACATATTTGCAAATATATTTGCTCTTAACCTTTTGTGATCAAGTATCTTACGGAGCTACTTGATACAGGTTGCAGCTGCTCATTCATGCTACTTAGTTGCTGAACTAAATATTGACCCGTACTCTGAAAGTGCTCGGTTATGTCTCATTGGTGCAGACCACTTGAAATGTCCTCGAACATTTGCCAGCCCTGAAGCCATTCAGGTCTCTTACAACTTTCTTATTACCTGCAAAATTCAAGCTTATTGCAAGTTTACTTCAAAACTTTCTAAACAACCATTATGTGGATACATAGGCAATCTTGCGTCGCCCATTACTTTTTTTTTCTGCCATTCACTGCTCCGGACTAATATTTTGGAAATGCAATTACAGAGGACAGAGGTTTATGAATATACAAAGGTTCTTGGCAATTCTCAGTATATCCTCCTGCCCTTTCAGCCATATAAGCTATACATAATTATAATAGTAGTTGATTCTGCTCTACCAGGAATCCTGTTCTGCATTGTAGCTGAGGTTTGCCTCTCATTTGTTAATAATTAACCCACTTGCTTTACTTTTGTTCTTTAGGGTGGGTACGGAACGAATCTAGCCCCTGCAAAACTAGTTGGAAAGCTATTCACCTCGCTTGATAAATCTATTTCCCGCATGATGGGCACACCGTCTGCGCCACTTCCACCAGTGCCACAGAGCACTGTTGGTGATAGGGAGATCTATCCAGCACCTGCAGCTGCAAAATTTGTGAACAGCCAATCAGTAATGACCATGTCAGCATTAGTTGCATCCCCTTCAGTGCATTCAATAAGTGAGATGGCAGAGAATAGCGGTGGCGCTAGCAGGAAGATCGCACACAACAGAAGTGTTTCTGAACCAGACTTCGGCAAAACACCGAAACAGGTATATATGTCCTCTATAGAGCAAGAGAGAGGTAGTAATGTTATTAGTGGACGTTTTGCGAGGAAGATCTTTTAATATTATCTTCTAACTTCGCATTGAATAGTTCTATTAGGGTGCGCGAACGGATAACACGCAGAGCAGTGCATCAGGATCGGGTAGTTCACGATTTGGTTGGATTGGCTCCACGCTGCAGAAGACAATGGGATTCGTTTCAAAATCACGCCAGGTACTTCTGGAGTTATGAAATCGGAGTATCTCCACTACTTTGTTCATTTTGTCTCACTCTTATAGTAATACTAATGCTAAGTTCGTATTATTTTCTGAAGGCAAAATTAGGGCAGCAGAACAAGTTTTACTATGACGAAAAGCTGAAGCGATGGGTAGAGGAAGGTGCTGAGATTCCTGCCAAGGAGCCTCCTCTCCCTCCACCTCCAACCAAATCCTCCTCATATCAGAATGGCATGCCAGACTATAACTTAAATGGCCCTGCTAGTGGAATCCATACTCCCAATGGAGTGGCAGAACGTAGATCTCCGAAACATTCAGATCATGGTTTGGGAATGCCACCAATTCCACCCAGCCAGAACCAGTTTTCTGCTCGTGGACGAATGGGTGTTCGGTCCAGGTATTTTAGTACTGACGACATTTGCTTTTGGTACTTTTTAGAATTTTGCTCTCAACAAGATAACTGAAGTATTTTGTTCATTTTTTATAGATATGTCGACACATTCAATAAGGCTGGTGCAACCGGAGCAGCCCAGTCTTACAACAAACCGGCTGCTGCATCTGTGACACCACCAACTGGTGCCAGGTTCTTCGTGCCCACTGCAGCCGCTGCTCCTTCCGAGCAGATGCCGAGCCAATCAGCAGAGACACGTGGTGAAACCTTCCACCAGGATGAGAGTTCATCCTCACCCCCAGCAGGAACATCATTTTCATCACCCCCACCAACAGCACAATTTTCAGCACCAATGTCATCTACCATTCAGCGGTATCCCAGCATGGACAACATTCCTAATCCAAACCAGGCACCCTGGATGTCCCCAGGAAGTAACAACAGCTCATTGACACCAAGATCGCGGGCAGCATCATGGAGTGGAACATACTCTGACCAATTTAGTGCTACGGCAGGCGCTAGATCACCTGAAGGACCGATGGTGCCTTCGCCGCTCATGCCTGGCAGACCCTTGCATAGTCGTTCCAACAGCAACTCGTCTGTGCAGTTCAATGGTTTGACAGAGGATCTTCATGAGGTTGAGCTCTGACAGCGACGGGTGATGTGACGGTCTGCATGATCGTCATGGCCGCCATGATTCAGTCCACACAACCTCGGTAAACCGCGGTTCTTCCAGCAAAACGCAAGTAAGTTAAAATGCGAAAGGAGCTGTTCACAGCGAATCAAGTGATTGCCAGCACAGAGATGGACATCTCCAATTTTGAATGGAACTCGGGGAAAACTGCTAAAACCGAGGTGTGCCAGACGCGTACTACACGTACAGTCTTGGTTTTTGAGTATTTGTAGCTATTTTTTTTCGATCAAGAAGCATAGCCCCAGCCACTGCATCCAAAGGATACACACAGCTTTTTCTTTTATTAAATTATTCGCAATGACTTACAAGGGAAATACAAAGATCAATCTCGAAGCTTCCTTCCTAGCGATAACTCGCTATACCTGGGACCATGAATAAGGTAATACTCCCTGACGGTACACCAACACATATCATCCAAAAAGCAAAACTCTGAGGGTGTGCCATTGCACACGTCGCAGAGTTCGCAACCGCCATCTATCTCGAACCCATCTCCAATTGAGATCAACGTATTACCGTGCTAGGCCTGCCGTCGATGTCACCATAACACCAAACAGCTCCACCATCTTGACCGCGTCCAGCAATCCTCGCCCGTCTTCGATACCCTGCAGCTCCACGCTGCTGAGAATCATCGACGACAAAGTAGTAGATGAACACCACTCCACAAAAAACCACCCCCATCCAGCCGCTGCTCCAACAACGATGCTCCAAGAGGTAACACGACGCAGGAAGCGTCGTCATCGTCCGATCCTGGCTGGATCTAAGGTCTCCCCCCAGAGCAGCACGAGTGCGTTCCTGCGGACCGCGACGATGATGCCTTCAAGAAGGAAGTGACGCTTAACGCCGCCATCACCCGCCAATCTTGACACGATTTTCACCGACAGCCGCGAGTTCCCAACTCGGCGAGAGCAAACGGAGAGGCTAGCAAAGATGATGTCGTCACAGGGAAACGGCGCCAAAAGCCGCCGCCATCATCCGCCAAGAACGAAGTCAAGGCTCGGTGTTCACCGGTGGCCCCTTCGCCGCTCGCTCGTCGTCGACTAGATCTTCATCGCGGGGGTAGAGGGATCTCGTGATCCTTCACCCTAGCAACCAACCGACCTCCTCCGGCGAAGACGAAGGCCGCCTCCACCGTCGAACCCAAGGCTGCTGCCCCGGGCGACCTCGTACCGCGGGAGAAGCCCAAGATCATCGCCCCTCACCGGCGAGAGGCGGAGGGAATGGCGCTGTGCGCCACCACCAGCCACCACCGGCGTGCCGCCGATGGGAGGCGGGGAGGCCGCAGAACGGGCTTTGGCCACCGTCCCCGTCCATCCATGCGGGAGGCGGGAGGGCCGCTCCATCCTCGTCAGACCACCACCGCCCCAGGAGGCGGGAGGGCCGCCGCCGCCGCGCGTGAGAAACTCCCTGGCCGCCGTCCCGCATGAGTATTTGTAGCTATATGTTGGTCATTATGCATGGTGGAAGAAGTGGATATTTAGAGGCAGTAAACCGAATTTTGGCTATATAAAAGAAAGTTTTGGGAAATGTATACGGTTTAAGGCTAATATATATTTAAATGTAGAAAGATATTGCGATACCCATTGGGCTAGTTGCCTTGATTATAGAAGGTTAACATCTGGTTTTTGTGTTTTTGTTGGAGAAACCTAGCTAGTATCTTGGAGGAGAAAAAAGTGGCAATCTCTCGATCTACCGCAGAAGCAGAATATAAAGCAGTGTCTGTTTGTGTTAGTGAGCTGCTATGGATGAAAGGTCTTTTGTCAGAGTTAAGAGTTAAGACTTCTAAGGAAAAAAACAATTAAAGTTTTGGTGTGATAAAAAGTTAGCAATCAACATTGCAAATAATCCAGGTCAACATGTGAAATGACAGGTTTTTCACGTAGCTATCACGTTGATCAATTTCGTCACTGGCACAATAATCCAGTTCAACATGTAACATATGGCACAATATAACCATAAATCACCTCGGCATGGTCACTCGTTGTTATCGGATCCGAGGTCAACAAACATCGCCGCTTGCAGCTCCACCTCCCGTCGCCACTCCTCCTTCTTCGCGTGGTGTTACGCGTCGGTGACGAGGCCCGTGCGGAGGAGGAGGTCGCCGTCCTTGCGGCGGCGCTCGAGGTCGGCGTCGTTGACCCCCTCGCGGAGACCTTCTTGTCGTTGGACTCCGCCTCTTGGTCGGTGGAGTCCGCGCCGGGCCAGTCACTATAGAGCAGGCAACATTAGCCTGACATGTGGGGCCCACTTGGTCGTCCGCAAGGTTGACCCTGATACAAATCATCTTCTTCCCGAATCAAGTCGGCCATCGTTCCCCATTCCCTCCCGGCCGCCGGCGCCGCCATGCTCCGACGAACCATCCTCACCCGGCTCCTCTCTTCTCCCTCCACCTCGCCCATAGCATCTCTCCACCGCCTCCTCTCCGCCGCGGCGCCCGCCGTTTCCCCAAACCCTAGCTTCGCCGTGGAGGACTACCTCGTCGGAACCTGCGGCCTCACCCGAGCCCAGGCACTCAAGGCCTCCGCCAAGCTCTCCCACCTCAAGTCCCCCACCAAACCCGACGCCGTCCTCGCCTTCCTCGCCGGCCTCAGCCTCTCGAGCGCCGACGTGGCCTCCGCCGTCGCCAAGGACCCGCAGTTACTCTGCGCGAACGTGGAGAAGACCCTGGCCCCCGTCGTCGCCGGGCTCGCCGGCCACGGCTTCCCACAGGCTGAGATCGCGCGCTTCTTCTCGCTCGGCCGCGCCATCTCCCGCTGCAGGTCCGTCGTCTCCAATCTGCCATACTACGTGTCACTCTTCGGCTCCGTCGAGAACCTCTTCAGGTTTCTCAAGAAGAGCTCCGGTCTCCTGGGATGCAGCCTCGAGAAGGTGGTCAAGCCCAATGTCGTGTTCCTGCGGAAATGCGGGCTCGGTGATTGCGATATTTCCAAGCTGTTCCTCTCTGCGCCGCGGTTGCTGGGCTCCAACCCGGAGCACGTCCAGGCGATGGTGGCGTCTGCCCAAGGTCTTGGTGTACCCCCTGGCTCTGCGATGTTCAGGCACATGCTGCATGCTGTCACATTGCTCAGCGAGGAGAAGATCGCCGCCAAACTGGAGTACCTGAAGAACATGTTCAGGTGGTCGGATGCTCAAGTGCGCATTGCTGTTTGTAAGGCCCCACTGGTGCTCACGAGATCTAAGGAGTCTCTGCAGAGCAGGTCAAAGTTCCTCATCTCTGATGCGGGGTTGGCACCGGCATACATTGCTCAGCGCTCTGTAATGCTCAATTACAGCCTGGAGGGACGGATCAGACCCCGGTACTACGTCCTTAAGTTTCTTAAGGAAAAAGGATTGGTACCTCGAGACCGAGACTACTATAATGTTCTCAGCATCTCCGAGAAGGTATTCATGGAGAAGTTCATATGCCCTCACAAGGAAGCTGCACCGAAACTCGCTCAAGACTATGCAGCAGCTTGCAGAGGGAAAATGCCGACTAGATTCAGATTTACATGAACCAAGAATGACCTATGGAAGCTGGTAACGAAGAATGGCACAACAAAGATTTTGCTCTGCGATGCAAGCTGTAATTCATGGTTCAATGTTCTATGCCTGACAATGTGTCTGCTTTCTGCTATTGTATCTTTCTTACATACTTATTTCATCGTTGCTAACTGCTGATGAATTATGGTAGTGATAATTTCATTCCTTGATCCTGGTATGTCCACATCATCTTGTTGTATAGAAGAAAGCGTGGCATGGCTATGAGCTTGTTCATCCTTGTGTTAAGTACATGTTGGAAGGGAAAATGTGTGGGGGTCAGGCAATTCCTCGCTGCATTGAAAATCCTTTTTCAGTTTAGATTGTGGTTTGTTGCAACATTTTTTGTGTTTGCGCTAGCACATCATAAATTATTATTTCTCAGCTGTCCCTGCAATTGATAAAAGTGGCGTAGCTCTCCCCATCAATATTAAGAAATCAATTGAGAAACATGGCCTATAACCTAGAAATATACTCATCTATGTGAAGTTTCATAGTTCTATTTCACAAGCTGCCAACTAGCAAACATTTCGGGTCAGATGCCTGTGTTTGGCATAGTTTTGTATTGACTATTGGGGAAGCACACCTGTAAGTGACACCTTATAGTGTTTTTTTTATGAAATGTCATATTAGTCATCTACTAGTAACCCAAATTTGCAGTGTGTAAAATTTCCACCCTGTTCACCAATTAAAGTGTCCAATCACAACTATGTTTGAAGCAAATCTTCTAGTGCAAAATTCTGCGGCTCGATCGGCATGTGAACATCTACATTCTTGGATACCATCAATATTTGTCTGCATGAACTTTTCAATTTCTGTGTTAAGAACTAGATGTTTTAACAGCGGGTCTTCTAAGCTATATTTTTTAATTATAGGTTCTTCTCCATATCCATTTCTGGCTCATGTTTTTATATGATAATTGAGATAAACCTTGGAGAGCTCTGTGCATCTACAACTGCAGCCTCCACATGCCTAATTGTAGTATTGATTCTTCACTGAGCAACATGGATGCATGTTCAGTCATGTGGGAAGATCTGGCTGTTCATATCTGTACTGGGAGAGGCAGTCTACATTGCTCAAAAGTAGAGGGCAATTCAACACACGTTTTCATTTCTTGAGTTGACATGGGTTTTTCTTCTTCTCCTTTTAAGTAATATGTGGATAAATATGTTAAGTTGATACTGCAACCCGAGCCTGGTAACATCCAACTACAGAAAATCGATGGTGTATGTAGCATTCATTTGTACCTCATACTTTAAATGTGCACCAAAATAATAACACATGGAGGCCATCCAATTGAATGTAGTTAATAGTAGATCTCTGTAAATTATTTTATCTTGAAAATCTCCTTGTTGCATCTGCTGTTCCACTCAATTATGTTGTTTTTCTTTTTACTCTTACCTATATATTCCCTCCATTCAACAATATGTGGCGCAGACTTATCTAGATTTGTATGTATCTATCACTAAAATCTCCTTGTTGCATCTGCTGTTCCTATTAATGATTTTATTTCTTTATACTCTTTCCTATATACTCCGTATTGACTCTTTCTTCAAACAATTAAAATTCAAACGAAACTGCAAGGTGGTTACTAAGAAAAAACTGCAAGGCTTTCCTATATAAATTTTCTGCAGGGCAAGTAGACAGTGAGCTCCTTCTCTGCTTATTGAAATTTTGATTTTTTAACATGGTGGCATACTGTTGCAATACTTAACTGAACCTGGGTATTACTAATATATTTAGGATTCGTAGGATGTTGATCTCCTGAATATTACTTCTATAGATTTCCTGCCTTGCCTCTGTGTCTTGTAGCTCAAATAGAAGCTAAATTAAACAAGTGAATATACTGTGCATAGCGTGTACTCCTTTGGAGTAGTTTCTTCCACTACATCTCTTGGAGGGGCTCTCTTGGACTGATTTGCTGCTGTAACAAATCGATTTTGCTAGTCCAGTTGATGATGCCCTGGCCAGAAGCTTCCTTGAGTAAGAAGCTGTGGCAACCAGAACAAATAACAGGTTTTATGAACTAGCAGCAAGTCTGGCTCTTTCAGTTAATCCATATACTTCCTCTTTCTCAAGACATCTGGATCTTTCAGACTTGAACTCTTGTGAACTCAGAATCTTTCAGACTTACTTTGGAACCTGCAGCAGCAGGGTCGCTTGGAAGCTAGGGTACAGTACTCTGCTGTTGGACTGATCAGATAGACTTCCTTCCAACATATTCGAAGTTTATTCAGAGCAACAGCTCGTACTGTTTCTCGTTTTTATCTGCTAAGTTGGTAGCAATGTGTGATTCAGCAGGCATGATAGATGTTTCTTTTCTTTCAATAAAGCGATAAGTTGTAACTACAAGATCTGAAAGTTCAGGATCCTGTTCATGCATTTTCTGCAATTTACTAATAGTGGAAATACCAAATCGTATGAACCCCTAGCTTTATTCATTCACGCACGCCCACTAAGGACTAGGGAGGATTGCAGAGGCTGGGTGTAATTGGTATCTTTTGATATTAACATATTTCCTTTATAGAAAAAACTAGGGACTAGGGAGGATATGTCCATAGTGATGAACCCTTAGCTTATTCATTATACCTAGGCTTGTGATGCACCCGATCTTAGTTGGCATATCTAGATATTCTGATTTTAAATAATTCAAAAACATTCTTTAAATTTTGAAATTCAGAACAGCGCTTCAGAAATAGAAAGTGATAACTGACAGTGGACTGAATCGTAACCAAATTTAAATTAGCTGCTATTTTCTGAGATATTTTTTTAACCTCTCAAGCAGTATTTAAATTTTTGTTTGAAATACATAAAGTGGTAGAGAAATGATGAGTGTGCATGATATATTTCTTTCATTCTTTTTCTGCAGCTTTGGAAAAAAAATGAAATCAGCGTGCATTAGGTATTTAGATTCACACTTGAATTAAGAAAAAAAATTGAGATGTGAATTAAGAAACTTGATTGGGAATAAATTAAGATAATTTCAGTTAAAAGCCTAAATACCTCTTAAAATCAAGGCTCCGTCGTTTTAAACTTGGACCAAAGGTTATTTGTTTGGCAATCTCATCCTCTTACCAATAGTAAGCGGTACCGTAGAACTTCTAAGAATTATGACTATCCGCGACTTGAGAAAAAGTTTAGCTAAACGCTCCACATCGTAGTCCGATGGGAAGCAAATCATCGGAGCAATCGGTTACCGTAAATTTCTATTCCATCGCACCACCCGTATTCAGCTTTGAATCTCACTGAAAAATGGGCCCATTAACCCCCGCCTTATCCACCTCAAACCGTAGAATTAGCATCAGGTTGCATCGTGCTCCTCCCAAATCGACATGATGCTCGTCGCCTCGGGTCTCCCTACCGCGCCGCCACTCCTCTCCCCATCGTGCCTCCACCTCACCTGGCCAAGACTAGCGTCTCCAGCTAGATCGAGTCCTGCACCGGAACGCATGTTGTTGCGCGGCGGTGAATCTTCGTTATCCTTTTTGAGCAGTTGCGAAAAAATATGAAAAAGTATAACACATGCATACTCACCATTTCTCTACCATGTTACATGTTTATTGTTTAAATTAAAATTCAAAATGATACTTGAGAAATGGAAAATAGAAAACTATCTCTACAAGTAGCCGCTAATTTAAACTGGGGTCACGGTTCTGTCCATTATCACCAACGATACTGAAATCACCTTTTTTTTTGTTTCTCAAGTTATGTATTGAACTTCAAATTTTATAGAATGTTTTGTATTTTAGAAAAAATATGTATCAAAATACGTCATCGAATGATCCCTGGTTACAACTCGAATATTTCATCCTTCTGGATTTCCTCTTCATCGAAAAAAAAAGGGGATCAATCATGCCTACTGTTGCTACCAATTTGTAGCAGATAAATACAAAAAGATATTCCCACAAAATTAACACTGCCACATTAGTTCTGTGATAGACAGCTTGCAGTTAAACCTCGCCCACAAGGCTAAACAATTAGTACAGCATAACCTATTAACCTTGCTTCGAAGTTCGAACTGACCCAGTTTAAGTTGAAAGATTCAGAGTTCCTTCACTTGTGTGAGCAAAGAAGTGGCACCAATTGATCATTCCTATACATACATAGATACAAAGAAACTTCAGGCCAGGACACCAATCTGTTGCAGCAGGCCAGCAGCATAGCAGTCCAAGAGATGTACTGGAAGAAACTATATCTCGTCAGTCCAACGCCAGAGAAGTGCAACCTTCCTTCCAGCTGCTTCTACCCAGCTGCAGGTACCTGGCTGTTTTTCAAATACGCAGATCATGGTTGATTGGTTATATCCCGCAACCAGCGCAATTTATCGGGTGCTTCAGCTCCTGATCGTCAAGCACCTCTCAAGTACTACTGTACTATATCTTATTTCATGTTGACAACTCGATGAAAATCATATGCATGGATCAAGAGTCACAGTAGAATATGTTTAGCAGACTATGGGAAGTAACAATGGAAAACACAAACTATCACAGGATTTTAACAGCCATGTCTTCCAGAAGAAGGGTCGTAACAGGCAACCACACTCTTCGTCAAAATAGTGACAATCAAGAGCGATAGACGAACACTCCAGTCTGTATATGAATCACATATAGATGAGAGGAAATACTCAGACACATGGAGAAAACAGGGCAACATCAATGCCTCACACATGGTAATGGTTAGGCCCAATTCTGGAAAAGGTTAAACTGATCCATTGCTTCTAGTGTTCAAATTTGGTAATCTTTCAGAAATTTATTTAGTATAATTCTATACAATAACAGCTTATTTAGCTATCATTTGGTACGACCAATGCCAAATGATTTATTTAGTCCCTGCTCAAGTTCATGTGCCTTTCTGTGATCATAACTCATAAGTCAAAACAAACTGTATATTCAAAATACAGTGTCAAAGTAGGACGATCCTTTGGTTCCTAAATATATGAATGAACAGACAGGTTCAGCCAAATATTCTCACAGTATGTCACCATGTCAAGAAATCAAACTTTCAGCCAGGGGAAAAGGAGCTCACCAAATACTTACTGCAGAAAATTCACATATATTTTTCTTAGGAACAAGTTAAAGTTTTGAATTTCCATTGTTTGAAGAAAGATTCAACATATAGGAAAGAGAAATATGAGAAATAACATCATCAATAAGAACAGCAGATGCAATCAGGAGAATAAAAAAAAAGGACATACCCAGTGCTGAGAGCTCTCGCACTGTGCGGGGTCTGGGGAAGGTGTTAGTGGCAAACCTTACCCTCACGAAGTGCAATGTGAGGAGACCGCGACTCGAACCTGGGACCTCTCGGTCACAGGCGGTGAGGCTCTACCGCTGCACCAGGCCATGAGAATGTCAAGACAAAATAATTTACATGATCTACTATCAACTAATTCAATTAGATGGACTGCATGTGTTTATCTTGGTGCACGTTTAAAGTATACTCTCTGCTTATAAACTGAGCAACTGTAATAAAGTGTAGAGATTACCTGCTAAATATTTCCATTTATACGATCAATTTCTTCATGAACTTTGCAATATCAGGGATCTATACGTTCGTGGACAGCCTATTGTTTATAATGCTCAGCCTGGATCTTTTCTCCAGGATAACATGTATCTTCCTGGGCCACATGTGAGACAGCTCACCATGGTTTTACACATTCTGTGATATTATTAGTTTTTTCCTTTTCCACTTGAGTCGAATTGCCTGGGAGCTGACATGCCTGCTACTATATCGCCTATCATCAACTGCTGCTTCAAAATCAGGTAGTTATTGCTAATATATATCCTTCTACTTTTGAAGAAGTAAATAAGTACAACACATGAGATGAGAAAAGGCAACTTTGTATTAGTAGAAACACCATGAATTTTTTGTAGTTGGATGTTTCCAGGCTTGGGTTGCAGTTTCAACTTAACATACACTAGTAGAAAATCTCTCATGCGTACCGGTTCCAGAGGGGCATTCGTACCGGTTTTGCAACCGGTACAAATTATTCGGCACTAAAGCCCCCCCCCCCTTTCGTACCGGTTGCTTACGAACCGGTATAAAACGGGCCTCCACGTGGGCCACCAGGAGAGCTCAGGGCTAAGGATCTTTGGTACCGGTTGGTAATACGAACCGGTACCAAAGGTTCCCCCCGCGGCAGGGAATTTGCCCAAATCTCTGCCGCGGCAGAGAATTGGCTTTTTAGGGTTTTGGAGAGGTTTAGGGATATCGGTTTGATTCATATCGCGTCGATGCACCAGAAACGCGTTTGGGTTTAGGTAGTACATGAAGATCAAGATGATGCATAGCAAGTTGGTGCATATAATATAACACACATGTTATTGCATGAGATCGCAAATTAAGTAGCACTATGCATGAAGATCGATCTTCATGCATAGTGGTGCTCTCCGAGGCGTACTCTATATATGTCTATTACATGTAGCATAGTGGTACTCTTCGAGTCAACTATATATGTAACATGTACATCTTCATTCATAGTGGTGCTCGCGAGTTGTGGTATGACGTCCCGAAGGAAAAATCCCGCCAATTCCTCGCCTATTGCTATGAAGCGGTCATCGATTGAGAGCTTGTTCCGCTTTCTTGCCAACTATAAAAGAATAAGATACAAATGAATACATGAAACAACTATTACTGAAACTCAGCACAACTTATGATAACAAAACAAATTTGTGAAGATTGTTTTTGTACCTCTTTATTTCTTTCATTATTCGTTCTCTCGTTGACAATTCTGCGGATGTACTCGGAAACGAAGAATCCACAGAGATCGGTCCCCGGAGGTTGTTGCGGGCATTTCTTTACAAGAATATAATTCAATCAAACAATAGTCAAGTATGATAATTAAAAGGTGTGTGGACCTAGGTAGTACTACTTACTTTCGCACGCCATCGCAGCTTCGGTGTCCATTCACGGGACGTATCTTCCTTGATGAAAGTTTGCCATACGCTGCTCGACAAAAGAAAATGCATAAAAGAGTCATACGCTGCTCGACAAAATTAACGAAACAAACCGATAAGAATTAAAATTACCTTCCGAGCATTAAAAAACAAGACAAGTATAGATCCTTTTTTTTGCTTAGTGAGTCCAAGACTTCAACTTCTCCGATTTCCAAATTGATGACGAGAAGAATAAAGTGAAACCTACGCACGTTTCAATATGTAGTGTCATATATATAAGTCATTAGTTAAAATTTTGACATACGGTGAGCAAAATATAATGTGTTATAAGACGAGTAAGACTCACTCGAAGTTGTAAGGCCAAAGTATTAGCTTTTTGTCACGTTGTCGCTTCAAAAACCTTAGCAAAGTCTGCGGTGTATCCTTGTTATAGAGGGGATTCTCTATGGTTTTAACATGCATTGTGTTCGGGTCAATGAACCCAATGTCTGTGATATCGTCCCTTTTGCATTCGAGCATCTTCGATCTGCATAATATAGCGCACAAAAGATTATAATCTGCGAGACAATGAACGACTTCTCAAATTAAATAAATAAATCACTTACGGACAATAGCAACCGATGATTGATTTGTCGAGGGCCCGGAGATTGTATAACTGAAAGAGTTCGGCGAAGTCAACGTTCACACTGTACTCCTGGAAGTAGTGCTCTTCCCTAACTCGCACCATGATAGTCTCGATCCCTTCCTTTGAGGCCTTAAGGTACCACGAATGCAAGTTACGCATACTTGTTGGTACCTTCCTGACATTCTCGACCAAATCTTTCCCTTGAACAAACTGATATGCTCGTTCAGCTAAGGCGTAATCAGTTGCGTCTTGTCGAGAACTTTGAACGGTCTTCCCGTCAAACACCTTGAGAGGGGCGACCGATTGAACGGGTTGTTGTCCGAGCTGGTAGACACTCGTGTATCCCTTTTATCTCCACGATACCCGATTGAACGGGTTTTGTCGCCTCGATCATCTTGTCATACGACCTTTCAATAGAACGCACATAGTCGGATGGCGGCGATGGTACAGGGTCATATAGATTGTCAACGGTACGCACAACTTTCTCCCGATCTAGTGTCTTCTCGAAAGGTATCTACGGCACTTTCGGTGCAAAAAATTTCTTCACCTCGGCCCGAACGGCCTCCGCGTTTTCCTCCGGAGTTTTTTCCCAAGGTAACTTCTCGGTAGGCGGCGGTTGTTTCTCCTTTCTAGCTTTCTTCCTAGGCGGCGTACCGTTCCGCTTAACGGACGCTGTCTTACGCGGAGGATCTCGAGATGGTGGACTCACGCTGGGGTCCCTCTCGGGTAGGTGTGGACTTGGCTGCTCACCGGGACTGCCACCGGGAGGAGTCGATGGCATTTGCTGCTCATGTGTAGGAGTCGGTGGCCTTTGCAAAAGGACGACGTACTTCTTCGGCCATAGGGCGAAACCGTGCTTGACATCGGCCGGTGTCCTCTCATCTTCACCTCTAGGAATATCAAGCTCCACTTTTTCAAAACCCGAAACAACTTCATCCACCCCGACACGAACACAACCAGGTGGAATGGGCATATGATGGTGCATTGCTCCATCTTCACTTGGGTACACATAGCCGACCGCCACCTTAACGGACGCGGTCCCGATTAACATATGTAGCTCGCAATCTGTCTTCTCCGTGACATAATCCACGGGGTAGCTTCCTCCACATCCGTCAAGATGCGAGGAACCGACACCGCTTCTTCGCCGAGATGGGGCAGCATCGGCTTGTGGATCCTGTAGAAACGGCGGCTGATCGGGTGCCCTCTCGATTTCTCTCAAGAGCCTCCACCCTAGATAACAACTCCGTTACAATGTCGGCGTCCTTCTTCTTCTTTCGCGAACGGCTTCTATAAGTGTCGGCGCTGTCCGGCCACGCTTCCTTCATGGTGAGACACAGGCGAGCTCGTACCCGTCCAACATGTTCGGGGTTCCCCGGAGCGAGTGTCAGCTCGTCATTCTCTCGATCGGGAATGTACTCTCCCTTTCGACCTTGTCAATTGCATCTACAAGCTTCGGTACAATTGCCTCAATTTTTTCCTTCCATTTTCCCTTCGCAACGATCAACCCCTGTCTTTGGGTCCAACCCTGCCCCATGAGCGAACAACCATAACTTGGACCGTTCGGGCCAGTCCCATGTCCGTGGAGTGATTCCATGATCCATCGAGTTTATTCTCAAACGCTGTCCACTTCGGAATGGCACTCTTG
This sequence comes from Lolium rigidum, assembly GCF_022539505.1. Classification (NCBI taxonomy): domain Eukaryota; kingdom Viridiplantae; phylum Streptophyta; class Magnoliopsida; order Poales; family Poaceae; genus Lolium; species Lolium rigidum. The sequence continues at coordinate 34,311,776 of NC_061509.1, forward strand.
TAGCCACTCGACCCCAAATGATGCGGAAGTTTCTTCTTTGCAGCATTTTCGGTATTTTTCTTCGATCGGGACACAAAAGTAGACGATTGCTTATACTCCTTAAATGCGGCCCGGTGATCTTTTATCTTCACTAGATTATCATCGAATACTGGATCTTCATTCTTATATTTGTCCCATAAATTTTTCTTGAAGGTCCGGAATTGTATGGCCATCTTCTTCCATGTCCATTCCTTGACTTTATTCTTCGGCCTTCCGTCATGTCTTCCGGTAGGCTGAACTTTGTCATGAGCGTGTCCCAAAGAAATTTTTTCATCGCGTCGTTGACATAACTAGCACCACTCTCCGGGTTCTTCGGCTTATGCCACTCTTGAATGCTGATCGGTACATGGTCCCTAACAATAACTCCGGATTGACTTGTAAATTTGCGGCAAAACTCCTTGGGCTCCACTCGGTTCACCATTATCCTTGAATGCCGTGAGGGCTAACCTGCCCTCGCACTTTAGCACCCGCGTCGGGCCTCGTTTTGATCTAACGGACTTGCTCGATGATCCGGAAGGCTAAAAGAAAAAATTATTCGTTAATAAGTGCAATACAAATAAATGAATGCATCTAGGGATGAACATATAGACTAATTGATACATAGATATACACCTCGCCGGAGTTTGTGATGGACACTTCGTTGTCTCTTCTAACTTGTTCAGACTCAAGTCCCTCGCCAAAATCATTCAGAAAGTCTTGGTAATCGTTGTCATCTCCATCGTCGGGTTCCGGACCACGGGCACTTTCATAGATCAATTGCTGCACCGCTTCTTCCCCCTCCTCATCTCGGACGAAGGTGCCGTCCTCCATACCTCAATGTCACTGCAAAATTAAGAAAGCACTTATAACCAGAGACAAATATCCCTGCAACTATAACCAGCACTTATAACCGGAGACAAATATCATATATTTGCAACGGAAGCAACAATTGTTTTAAATGAACAATTCCCATCTCAAATTACATAACCGAGAGAATGAATTTAAAATAAAAAAAAGTCATACTTGCCTAGTGTCCAGAGAATGATACACCGACAATATACAACATCATCTATGCATACTACTAACTACTGCTAACTAAATGTATGAATGCATTACTTGTTTCAAGAACACAAAGCAAATGTATGAATGCATATTTATTTAACATATTTATTGTGATCTTTTCTAAAGCGACATGAAATCAATCGTAGCCAGAGAACTATAGTTAAATGAACCAAGAATTTGCTACTGCATTTCATCATTTCATTTGCTAACTTGCTAAAGAATTTGCTATTACTAAAGAATTTGCTATTACTAAAAAATGCTCAAAATGGCATTTCTTTTGTTGTTTCTAAATGGACAGGGCGGGGCTCGTCGGCGCGGACGGCCCCATGCTGTTGTGGCGGACATGGTCGGCAGGGCGCTGTCCCTCCTCGCTGGGCATCTCCTGGACCAGCAGCCGGAGGGGAACGCCGAGGCCAAGCTGCCAAGGCTACGGCACCTCTGCAAAATTTCGACACCGCGCCGCAATAATCAACTCGAGCCGCATTGCGCTGACGCCGTGGTGTGATTGATCTGCAGGCGACGCCGACGGCGAGCGGTTCTTCTTCCACCTGCCGGCGACGCGGTGGCGGCGGAAGGGCGGCGGGTCAAGCAGGGCGGGCGGCGCCGGCGGCGTGTGGAGGGCGTCCGGCAAGGAGACCCTGGTGCTCGCGCCCCGCTGCGGCCGGCCCGTCGGCGCCAGGCGCACGCTCGTCTTCTGCGCCGACCTCACACGTATTTCGTCGAACACCCTGCGGGCGTGCGTGGGGGGAGGCCGGCGGCGACCGTGGCGCGGCAGCCGACGCGCGCGCGGGCTCCTCCCGGCGAGGCGCGTGAAGGGCAGGGAGGCGACGCGAGGGAGGCGAGGGAGGGAGAGGAGGGGGTGCTCACCTCGGTGGCGACGGCGGCGGGGAGAGGTGGAGCGGCGCGGGCGACGCGGCGACGACGGCGGCGGCTTCAGTGAGGGCGACGGCGGCGGCTACGGCGAGGGAGACGGCGACGGCGATGGCGATGGCGGCCGCTACGGCGATGACGGAGTCGGCGTCGGCGACGGGGATCGAGCTCTGCGAGGTCTGGCGCGCGGAAGAAGAAGAATTGGGGAAATTTTGCCCGCGCCAAGTCCTAAACTAGGGGGAAACCCCTTTGGTACCGGTTGGTACCACCAACCGGTACGAAAGGTCTTTCGTACCGGTTGGTGGTACCAACCGGTACCAAAGGTTTTTTTTTGTTTTTCTTTTGCTGTTTCTTTTGTTTTTGTTTTTCTTTTCTTTTTCTTTTCTTTTCTGTTTCTTTTGCTGTTTCTGTTTCTTTTCTTTTTATTTTCTGTTTCTTTTCTTTTTATTTTCTGTTTCTTTTCTTTTTATTTTCTGTTTCTTTTCTATTCTGTTTCTTTTCTATTGCTTTTCTATTTCTTTTTTCTATTGCTTTTCTTTTTTTTTCTGTTTCTTTTCTATTCCTGTTTCTTTTTCTTTATTTTCTATTTATTTTTTCTATTTATTTTTTCTATTTATTTTTTCTATTACTTTTCTTTTTCCTTTCTTTTCTATTTCTTTTCTTTTCTATTTCTTTTCTCTATTCTATTTCTTTTCTTTACTCTCGCCACGACGCCGTCCGCACAGGAAACTTTCCCGCCCCGACGTCGCGCGGGAAACTTTCCCGCCACGACGCCGCGCGGGAAACTTTCCCGCCCCGACGTCGCGCGGGAAACTTTCCCGCCACGACGCCGCGCGGGAAACTTTCCCGCCACGACGCCGCGCGTGGGAGCAAAAAGGCGGAAAAGAAAGGGCGGGAATGAAATTTTATTACGATTGAACTCGAATTAAAAGTACATAGCTTAAGTGAAAATTAAAGATACATGGCCAAATTCTACTGTTGGAGTCATTCAGTCATACTCGTGCCTAGCCCTGTAGTAGTCGCCACGCGTAGTCGTCGTAGTCGCCGTCATCATCGTCGGCGGCATCGGGGTCGCGGTACTCGAACGTCGGCGGGTGAGCACGCGTGGGCTGGGACCGAGGGTAGCGCAGGCGGGGGCCACGATAGGCCATGACGCCCGGAGAGTCCGGCCGCGCCACCACGGCTCGACGGCCGGCCTCGTTGAAGTTCGGAGGAGGCGGGCCGCCCTCCTCGTGCCTGGCAAGCGCCCTCTCACGCCGATTGATGAAGAAGCTTTCCCAAGTCGGGCTGTAGTCGGGATGCCACCGGGGATTCCTCCGCTGCTCTGGCGTGAGCTCGAAGTAGTAGTGGTTCGTGATGGCCATCTCGCGCGCCACACCTAGAGGGACTCGGAGGGACCGGTACGCCTCCGACGCTTAGCAACCAGCCGGTCGGGACGCGGTAGCCCGGCGGGCAGGGGTAGTTCGAGGCGCAAAGCGCATCCGCCTCCCGGGGGTTAGAGATGCGATGGAAGCCATGGGAGAGAATGATGAGGTTTGCGAGATATGAGTCTAGATGTGATATGTAAATGGTGGCCAAGCCTACATATATATAGTGAAAAAATGGCGGGAAGACAGAGGCGGGATCCGGTGGAAAGCGCGTGAAGAAAATAGGCGGGAAGACAGGATCGAGGCAAACCTTTAGTACCGGTTGGTGGGTGCAACCGGTACTAAAGCTGTCGACGAGGATAAGGACGCGTGGGTAACCTTTAGTACCGGTTGGTGGGTGCAACCGGTACTAAAGCTGTCGGCGGGATAAGGACACCCTGCTCGATGAGATAAAGTATGTAGCGCACGACGCCCTGTCGGTGGGATAAGGACGCGTGGGTAACCTTTAGTACCGGTTGGTGTCTGCAACCGGTACTAAAGCTGTCGGCAGGATAAGGACGCTCTGCCTATAAAAGGAGCATCGATAGACCATGGGAAGCAGCTCAACAAGCCAACATGGATGGAGAGTTTCATCACCATGGATGGAAGAAAGGGTTGGGAAATCTCCCGTGGCGGAACTTGTCGAAGATGCCCTTGGTGCACACGCCCTATGGCATCTTCGGAAGTTCCGCCTCGGAAAATTTCCCTGCAAGCCCGTGGAAGACTCCATCTCCTCTAACAATGTTGGGGAAAGGGTTGGGAAATCTCCCGTGGCGGAACTTGTCGAAGATGCCCTTGGTGCACACGCCCTATGGCATCTTCGGAAGTTCCGCCTCGGAAAAATTTCCCCGCAAGCCCGTGGAAGACTCCATCTCCTCTAACAATGTTGCGGAAAGGGTTGGGAAATCACCGTGGCGGAACTTCTCGAATATGCCCTTGGTGCACATGCCCTATATATGGCATATTCGGAAGTTCCGCCTCGGAAAAATTTCCCTGCAAGCCCGTGACTTAACTAGTAAAACAAGCCAACCATCTCCATTGTTAATATCTTACATACAATAACATCATTACACAAAAGTGATTTCCATATTGAGATACACAAGTTATACTCCATCTCCTCTAGTCTTCCGAGTTTTCTTCGCCCGTTTCCCTTTCTTCTTATCTGCGACGCAACCATGGATAATCTTCATTGTTTAAGATGATGCTTGGGTCAATTTTTACCTTGAAGGGTGGAATATCGTCAAACTTATTATAATCTTCCGACATGTCTGTCTTGTCCTCTACTCCCACGATGTTTCTTTTTCCTGAAAGAACTATGTGCCGCTTTGGCTCATCGTATGATGTGTCCTCTTGCCTTTCTTTTCTTTTTTTCGGTTTGCTAGACATATCCTTCACATAAAAAACCTGAGCCACTTCACAGGCTAGGACGAATGGTTCGGTGTCGTACCCAAGATTCTTGAAATCCACTGTAGTCATTCCGTACTGCGGGTCTACCTGTACCCCGTCTTTCAGGTTGAACCATTTACACCGGAACAAAGGGACCTTGAAATTAGGTCCATAGTGAAGGAGATATGCCCTAGAGGCAATAATAAAGTAGTTATTATTTATATCTCTATGTTTATGATAAATGTTTATATGTCATGCTATAATTGTATTAACCGAAACATTAGTACATGTGTGGTATGTAGACAACAAGAAGTCCCTAGTATGCCTCTTAAACTAGCTTGTTGATTAATGGATGATTAGTTTCATAATCATGAACATTGGATGTTATTAATAACAAGGTTATATCATTATATGAATGATGTAATGGACACACCCAATTAAGCGTAGCATAAGATCTCGTCATTAAGTTATTTGCTATAAGCTTTCAATACATAGTTACCTAGTCCTTATGACCATGAGATCATGTAAATCACTTATACCGGAAAGGTACTTTGATTACACCAAACACC
>NC_061509.1:34317186-34340206 GCF_022539505.1 Lolium rigidum
GCATCCCCAAGCTTAGACGCTTGAGTCTTCTTAATATATGCAGGGGTGAACCACCGGGGCATCCCCAAGCTTAGAGCTTTCACTCTCCTTGATCATATTGCATCATACTCCTCTCTTGATCCTTGAAAACTTCCTCCACACCAAACTCGAAACAACTCATTAGAGGGTTAGTGCATAATAAAAATTCACATGTTCAGAGGTGACACAATCATTCTTAACACTTCTGGACATTGCATAAAGCTACTGGACATTAGTGGATCAAAGAAATTCATCCAACATAGCAAAAGAGGCAATGCGAAATAAAAGACAGAATCTGTCAAAACAGTAACAGTCCGTAAAGATGGATTTTATTAGGCCACCAGACTTGCTCAAACGAAAATGCTCAAATTGAATGAAAGTTGCGTACATATCTGAGGATCATGCTCGTAACTTGGCGTAATTTTCTGAGCTACCTACAGGGAGATAGACCCAGATTCGTGACAGCAAAGAAATTTGGAACTGCGCAGTAATCCAAATCTAGTACTTACTTTTCTATCAAAGACTTTACTTGGCACAACAAAACATAAAACTAAGATAAGGAGAGGTTGCTACAGTAGTAAACAACTTCCAAGACACAAATATAAAATAAAGTACTGTAGTAAAAACATGGGTTGTCTCCCATAAGCGCTTTTCTTAACGCCTTCAGCTAGGCGCGTAAAGTGTATCTCAAGTAACATCGAAAGATGAAGCATCAACATCATAATTTGTTCTAATAATAGAATCATAAGGTACCTTCATTCTCTTTCTAGGGAAGTGTTCCATACCTTTCTTGAGAGGAAATTGATATTTAATATTACCTTCCTTCATATCAATAGTAGCACCAACGGTTCGAAGAAAAGGTCTTCCCAATATAATGGGGCAAGATGCATTGCATTCAATATCCAAGACAACAAAATCAACGGGGACAAGGTTATTGTTAACCATAATATGAACATTATCAACTTTCCCCAAAGGTTTCTTTTTAGCATTATCAGCGAGGTTAACATCCAAATAACAATTCTTCAATGGTGGCAAGTCAAGCATATCATAGACTTTCTTAGGCATAACGTAAATACTTGCACCAAGATCACATAAAGCATTACAATCAAAATCTTTGACTCTCATTTTAATGATGGGCTCCCAACCATCCTCTAGCTTTCTAGGAATAGAAGTTTCAAGTTTTAGTTTCTCTTCTCTAGCTTTTATGAGAGCATTTGTAATATGTTTTGTGAAAGCCAAATTTATAGCACTAGCATTGGGACTTTTAGCAAGTTTTTGTAAGAACTTTATAACTTCAGAGATGTGGCAATCATCAAAATCTAAATCATTACAATCTAAAGCAATGGGATTATCATCCCCAAGGTTGGAAAAAATTTCAGCAGCTTTATCACAAGCAGCTTCAGTAGCTTTAGCAGCTTCGAGTAATTTTGCGCGCTTTGCACTAGGAGTAGAAGCATTGCCAACACCAATTATTTTACCATTGATAGTAGGAGGTGCAGCAACATATGAATCATTAGCATTGCTAGTGGTGGTAATAGTCCAAACGTTAGCTACATTTTCTTTTTTAGCTAGTTTTTTATTTTCTTCTCTATCCCACCTAGCACGCAGTTCAGCCATTAATCTTATATTCTCATTAATTCTAACTTGGATGGCATTTGCTGTAGTAACAATTTTATTTTCAATATCCCTATTAGGCATAACTTTCGATTTCAAAAGATCAACATCGTAGGCAAGACTATCAACTCTAGAAACAAGAATATCAATTTTATTGAGCTTTTCCTCAACAGATTTGTTAAAGGCAGTTTGTGTGCTAATAAATTCTTTAAGCATAGCTTCAAGTCCAGGGGGTGTATTCCTATTATTGTTGTAAGAATTCCCATAAGAATTAGCATAACCGTTACCATTATTATAAGGATATGGCCTATAGTTATTACTAGAATTGTTCCGATAAGCATTGTTGTTGAAATTATTATTTTTAATGAAGTTTACATCAACATGTTCTTCTTGGGCAACCAATGAAGCTAATGGAACATTATTAGGATCAACATTAGTCCTATCATTCGCAAGCATAGACATAATAGCATCAACCTTATCATTCAAGGAAGAGGATTCTTCAACAGAATTTACCTTCTTACCTTGTGGAGCTCTTTCCGTGTGCCATTCAGAGTAATTAACCATCATATTATCAAGAAGCTTTGTTGCTTCACCAAGAGTGATGGACATAAAGGTACCTCCAAGCAGCTGAATCCAATAAATTCCGCGAAGAAAAATTTAGTCCTGCATAGAAGGTTTGGATGATCATCCAAGTAGTCAGTCCATGGATTGGGCAATTTTTAACCAGAGATTTCATTCTTTCCCAAGCTTGAGCAACATGTTCATTATCCAATTGTTTAAAATTCATTATGCTACTCCTCAAAGATATAATTTTAGCAGGGGATAATATCTACCAATAAAAGCATCCTTGCATTTAGTCCATGAATCAATACTATTCTTAGGCAGAGATAGCAACCAATCTTTAGCTCTTCCTCTTAATGAGAAAGGAAACAATTTTAATTTTATAATGTCACCATCTACATCTTTATACTTTTGCATTTCACATAGTTCAACAAAATTATTGAGATGGGCAAGCAGCATCATCGTAACTAACACTTGAAAATTGCTCTCGCATAACAAGATTTAGTAAAGCAGGTTTAATTTCAAAGAATTCCGCTGTAGTAGCAGGTGGAGCAATAGGTGTGCATAAGAAATCATTATTATTTGTGCTAGTGAAGTCACACAACTTAGTATTTTCAGGGTTGGCCATTTTAGCAAAGTAGTAAATAAAGCAAACTAGATAAAGTAAATGCAAGTAAACTAATTTTTTTGTGTTTTTGATATAGCAAACAAGATAGCAAATAAAGTAAAGCTAGCAACTAATTTTTGTGTGTTTTGATATAATGCAGCAAACAAAGTAGTAAATAAAATAAAGCAAGACAAAAACAAAGTAAAGAGATTGAGAAGTGGAGACTCCCCTGCAAGCAGTGTCTTGATCTCCCCGGCAACGGCGCCGGAAAATATGTCGGCGCGTAGTTGACGTGGGAGTTAGAAATCTTTGTGGTGTAGCTTTTCTTCGGTTCCCCGGCAACGGCGCCGTAAAATATGCTTGATGGCGTGTATTTCACACGTTCGTTGGGAACCCCAAGAGGAAGGTATGATGCGCACAGCAGCAAGTTTTCCCTCGTAAAGAAACCAAGGTTTATCGAACCAGGAGGAGCCAAGAAGCACGTTGAAGGTTGATGGCGGCGGGATGTAGTGCGGCGCAACACCGTAGATTCCGGCGCCAACGTGGAACCCGCACAACACAACCAAAGTACTTTGCCCCAACGAAACAAAGTGAGGTTGTCAATCTCACCGGCTTGCCGTTACAAAGGATTAACCGTATTGTGTGGAAGATGATTGTTTGCGAGAGAAAACAAGTAAAAACAAGTATTGCAAAGAGATTTGTATTTCAGTATTAAAGAATGGACCGGGGTCCACAGCTCACTAGAGGTGTCTCTCCCATAAGATAAAAGCATGTTGGGTGAACAAATTACAGTCGGGCAATTGACAAATAGAGAGGGCATAACAATGCACATACATGACATGATAAGTATAGTGAGATTTAATTGGGCATTACGACAAAGTACATAGACCGCCATCCAACTGCATCTATGCCTAAAAAGTCCACCCTCAGGTTATCATCCGAACCTCCTCCAGTATTAAGTTGCAAAGCAACAGAAAATTGCATTAAGTATGGTGCGTAATGTAATCAACAACTACATCCTCGGACATAGCGCCAACGTTTTATCCCTAGTGGCAACAGCACTACACAACCTTAGGGGTTTCTGTCACTCCCCGTGTGTCAATGCGGCATGAACCCACTATCGAGCATAAATACTCCCTCTTGGAGTTAAGAGTAAAAACTTGGCCGCAGCCTCTACTAGTAACGGAGAGCATGCAAGATCATAAACAACACATGTATAATAACTTGATAATTAACATGACATGGTATTCTCTATCCATCGGATCCCGACAAACACAACATATAGAATTACGGATAGATGATCTTGATCATGTTAGGCAGCTCACAAGATCCAACAATGAAGCACAATGAGGAGAAGACAACCATCTAGCTACCGCTATGGACCCATAGTCCAGGGGTGAACTACTCACTCATCACTCCGGAGGCGACCATGGCGGTGTAGAGTCCTCCGGGAGATGAATCCCCTCTCCGAGCAGGGTGCCGGAGGAGATCTCCAGAATCCCCCGAGATGGGATCGGCGGCGGCGGCGTCTCGCAAGGTTTTCCGTATCGTGGTTTTTCGCCTCGGGGGTTTCGCGACGGAGGCTTTAAGTAGGCGGAAGGGCGAGTCGGGGCCCGACGAGGGGGCCACACCATAGGGCGGCGCGGGCCCCCCGGGCCGCGCCGCCTTGTGGTGTCGCCACCTCGTGGCCCCACTTCGTATGTTCTTCGGTCTTCCGGAAGCTCCGTGGAAAAATAGGCCCCTGGGTCTTCGTTTCGTCCAATTCCGAGAATATTTCGTTACTAGGATTTCGAAACCAAAAACAGCGAGAAACAGAACCGGCACTTCGGCATCTTGTTAATAGGTTAGTTCCGTAAAATGCACGAATATGACATAAAGTGTGCATAAAACATGTAGGTATCATCAATAATATGGCATAGAACATAAGAAATTATCGATACGTCGGAGACGTATCAGTGGACACAAATGACATAGTTTTTGGCTCAAGGATTTGGATGCACGAGAAGAATTCCTGTCAATACAAGGCTAGGCTAGCAAGGTTGTTTGAAGCAAACTCAAGTATAAAACGGTACAGCAAGACTCACATATGAACATATTGTAAGCATTATAAGACTTTACATCGTCTCCTTGTTGTTCAAACACCTTAACCAGAAAATATCTAGACTCTAGAGACCAATCATGCAAACCAAATTTTAACAAGCTCTATGTAGTTCTTCATTAATAGGTGCAAAGTACATGATGCAAGAGCTTAAACATGATCTATATGAGCACAACAATTGCCAAGTATCAAATTATTCAAGACATCATACCAATTACCACATGCAGCATTTTCCGTTTCCAACCATATATCAATGAACGAAGTAGTTCAACCTTCGCAATGAACATTAAGAATAAAGCTAAGAACACATGTGTTCATATGCAACAGCGGAGCGTGTCTCTCTCCCAAACAAGCAATGCTAGGATCCGATTTTATTCAAACAAAAACAAAAACAAAAAGACGCTCCAAGTAAAGCACATAAGATGTGACTGAATAAAAATATAGTTTCACTAGAGGTGACCTGATAAGTTGTCGATGAAGAAGGGGATGCCTTGGGCATCCCCAAGCTTAGATGCTTGAGTCTTCTTGAAATATGTAGGGATGAACCACGGGGGCATCCCCAAGCTTAGACTTTTCACTCTTCTTGATCATATTGTATCATCCTCCTCTCTTGACCCTTGAAAACTTCCTCCACACCAAACTCGAAACAAACTCATTAGAGGGTTAGTGCATAATTGAAAATTCATATATTCAGAGGTAACATAATCATTCTTAACACTTCTGGACATTGCACAAAGCTACTGAAAGTTAATGGAACAAAGAAATCCATCAAGCATAGCAAAACAGGCAATGCGAAATAAAAGGCAGAATCTGTCAAAACAGAACAGTCCGTAAAGATGAATTTTTCTGGGGCACTTAACTTGCTCAGATGAAAATGCTCAAATTGAATGAAAGTTGCGTACATATCTGAGGATCACGCACGTAAATTGGCAGATTTTTATGAGTTACCTACAGAGAATTCTACTCAAGTTCGTGACAGCAAGAAATCTGTTTCTGCGCAGTAATCCAAATCTAGTATTGACTTTACTATGAAAGACTTTACTTGGCACAACAATGCAATAAAATAAATATAAGGAGAGGTTGCTACAGTAGTAACAACTTGCAAGACTCAAATATAAAACAAAAGTGCTGTAGTAAAATAATGGGTTGTCTCCCATAAGCGCTTTTCTTTAACGCCTTTCAGCTAGGCGCATAAAGTGTGAATCAAGTAACATCAAGAGATGAAGCATCGACATCATAATTTGTTCTAATAATATAATCATAAGGTAACTTCATTCTCTTTCTAGGGAAGTGTTCCATACCTTTCTTGAGAGGAAATTGATATTTAATATTACCTTCCTTCATATCAATGGTAGAACCAACAGTTCGAAGAAAAGGTCTTCCCAATATAATGGGACAAGATGCATTGCATTCAATATCCAAGACAAAAAAATCAACGGGGACAAGGTTATTGTTAACCATAATACGAACATTATCAATCCTCCCCAAAGGTTTCTTTATAGCATTATCGACGAGATCAACATCCAAATAACAATTTTTCAATGGTGGCAAGTCAAGCATATCATAGATTTTCTTAGGCATAACGAAATACTTGCACCAAGATCACATAAAGCATTACAATCAAAATCATTGACCCTCATCTTAATGATGGGCTCCCAACCATCTTCTAACTTCCTAGGAATAGAAGTTTCAAGTTTTAGTTTATCTTCTCTAGCTTTTATGAGAGCATTTGTAATATGTTTTGTGAAGGCCAAATTTATAGCACTAGCATTAGGACTTTTAGCAAATTTTTGTAAGAACTTTATAACTTAAGAGATGTGACAATCATCAAAATCTAAACCATTATGTTCTACAGCAATGGGATCATTGTCCCCAATATTTTGAAAAATTTCAGCAGTTTTATCACAAACAGTTTCAGCAGTTTCAGCGCATTTGCACGCTTTGCACTAGGAGTAGAAACATTGCCAACACCAATTATTTTACCATTGATAGTAGGAGGTTTAGCAACATGTGAATCATTATCATTACTAGTGGTGGTAATAGTCCAAACTTTAGCTACATTATTCTCTTTAGCAAGTTTTTCGTTTTCTTCTCTTTCCCACCTAGCATGCAATTCAGCCATCAATCTAATATTTTCATTAATTTGAACTTGGATGGCGTTTGCTGTAGTAACAATCTTATTATCATTATCCTTATTAGGCATAACTTTTAATTTTAAAAGATCAACATCAGAGGCAAGTCTATCAACCTTAGAAGCAAGAATATCAATTTTACCAAGCTTTTCTTCAACTGATTTGTTAAAAGCAAGCTTTGTGTACTAATAAACTCTTTAAGCATGGATTCAAGACCAGAGGGTACATTCCTATTATTGTTGTAAGAATTCCCATAAGAATTACCATAACCATTACTATTAGCAGAAGGATATGGCCTATAGTTGTTACCAGAATTATTCCTATAAGCATTGTTGTTGAAATTATTACTTTTAATGAAGTTCACATCAACATTCTCTTCTTGAGCAACCAATGAAGCTAAAGGAACATTATTAGGATCAACATTAGATCTACCATTCACAAGCATAGACATAATCACATCAATCTTATCACTCAAGGAGGAGGTTTCTTCAACAGATTTTACCTTCTTACCTTGTGGAGCCCTTTCCGTGTGCCATTCAGAGTAATTTATCATCATATCATCAAGAAGCTTTGTTGCCGCCCCCAAAGTAATGGACATAAAGGTACCTCCAGCAGCTGAATCCAATAGGTTCCGCGAAGAAAAATTTAATCCGGCATAGAAGGTTTGGATGATCATCCAAGTAGTTAGTCCATGGGTAGGGCAATTCTTTACCAAAGATTTCATTCTCTCCCATGCTTGAGCAACATGTTCATTATCTAATTGCTTAAAATTCATTATGCTACTTCTCAAAGATATAATTTTAGCAGGAGGATAATATCTACCAATAAAAGCATCCTTACATTTAGTACATGAATCAATACTATTCTTAGGCAAAGATAGCAACCAATCTTTAGCTCTTCCTCTTAAGGAGAAAGGAAACAATTTCAATTTTATAATGTCACCATCTACATCCTTATACTTTTGCATTTCACAAAGTTCAACAAAATTATTAAGATGGGCAGCATCATCATCAGAACTAACACCAGAAAATTGCTCTCTCATAACAAGATTTAGTAAAGCAGGTTTAATTTCAAAGAATTCTGTTGTAGTAGCATGTGGAGCAATAGGTGTGCATAGGAAATCATTATTATTTGTGTTTGTGAAGTCACACAACTTAGTATTTTCAGGAGTATTCATTTTAGCGGTAGTAAATAAAGCAAACTAAATAAAGTAAATGCAAGTAACTAATTTTTTGTGTTTTTAATATGGAGAACAAGATAGTAAATAAAGTAAAACTAGCAACTAATTTTTTTTTGTGTTTTTGATATAGAGCAAACAAAGCATTAAATAAAGTAAAGTAAAGCAAGACAAAAACAAAGTAAAGAGATTGTATGTGGGAGACTCCCCTTGCAGCGTGTCTTGATCTCCCCGGCAACGGCGCCAGAAAAAGTGCTTGATGCGTGCAGTTAACACACGTCCGTTGGGAACCCCAAGAGGAAGGTGTGATGCATACAGTAGCAAGTTTTCCCTCGTAAGAAACCAAGGTTTATCGAACCAGTAGGGAGTCAAGGATCACGTGAAGGTCGTTGGTGACGGAGTGTAGTGCGGCGCAACACCAGGGATTCCAGCGCCAACGTGGGACCTGCACAACACAATCAAAGTACTTTGCCCCAACGTAACAGTGAGGTTGTCAATCTCACCGGCTTGCTGTAAACAAAGGATAACCGTATAGTGTGGAAGATGATGTTTGTTTGCGAAGAACAGTAAAGAACAATTGCAGTAGAGTGTATTTCAGATGTAAAGAATGGACCGGGATCCACAGTTCACTAGTGGTGTCTCTCCCATAAGATAAATAACATGTTGGGTGAACGAATTACAGTTGGGCAATTGACAAATAAAGAAGGCATACCAATGCACATACATATATCATGATGAGTACTATGAGATTTAATCAGGGCATTACGACAAAGTACATAGACCGCTATCCAGCATGCATCTATGCCTAAAAAGTCCACTTGCAGGTTATCATCCGAACCCCTTCCGGTATTAAGTTGCAAACAACAGATAATTGCATTAAGTATGGTGCGTAATGTAATCAACACAAATATCCTTAGACAAAGCATCGATGTTTTATCCCTAGTGGCAACAGCATATCCACAACCTTAGAACTTTCCGTCACCGTCCCGCATTCAATGGAGGCATGAACCCACTATCGAGCATAAATACTCCCTCTTGGAGTTACAAGTATCAACTTGGCCGAGCCTCTACTAGCAACGGAGAGCATGCAAAAACATAAACAACATATATGATAGATTGATAATCAACTTGACATAGTATTCAATATTCATCGGATCCCAACAAACACAACATGTAGCATTACAAATAGATGATCTTGATCATGATAGGCAGCTCACAAGATCTAACATGATAGCACAATGAGGAGAAGACAACCATCTAGCTACCGCTATGGACCCATAGTCCAGGGGTGAACTACTCACACATCGATCCGGAGGCGGTCATGGCGATGAAGAGCCCTCCGGGAGATGATTCCCTCTTCGGCAGGGTGTCGGAGGCGATCTCCTCGAATCCCCGAGATGGGATTGGCGGCGGCTGCGTCTCTGGAAGGTTTTCCGTATCGTGGCTCTCGGTACTGGGGGTTTCGCGACGAAGGCTTTAAGTAGGCGGAAGGGTAGGTTTAGGGGCGACACGAGGGGCCCACACGCTAGGGCGGCGCGGCCCCACCCTTGGCCGCGCGGCCCTGGTGTGGCGGCGCCTCGTCGCCCCACTTCGTTTCCCTTTCGGTCTTTTGGAAGCTTCGTGAAAAAATAAGACCCTGGGCGTTGATTTCGTCCAATTCCGAGAATATTTCCTTTGTAGGATTTCTGAAACCAAAAACAGCAGAAAACAGCAACTGGCTCTTCGGCATCTCATCAATAGGTTAGTGCCGGAAAATGATAATAATGACATATAATGTGTATAAAACATGTGAGTATCATCATAAAAGTAGCATGGAACATAAGAAATTATGGATACGTTTGAGACGTATCACGAAACTTCCCAATGTATTGGGCACGCGCGGGAACGATCGTCGTCGTGCGGGAACAGTTAATCGCCGGGGCAGTCCTCGACGGGACGTAAAACGCCATTAGAGACCTTGACGCTGTCCCCGGTTAAAAAAATGCGTCCGCACCACTGGAGGTACCCCAGACGAAAACGGTCGCCCTGGGCCACATCGCGTCCGCGGGCCGACGCAAACGGACATTTCGGACGTCCGAAATGCGTCGGCCTGCTGGGATGCCCTTAATCTGATTCCAATTCAATCAATTTTTTTTTTTATAATGTTGTTTAAAGAATGCAGGCAAGAAGAAACAAAAAATCTTGAGATAGCAAAATTATAAACGACTAATGCAGTATGTTGAACACCTAAACATAAAACATATTTCTAGTAGTAGTTCTCTCTTTGACAGGATGTTTTTTTAGTTGTAGTTGTTAAGAAACTTATCAGTTGAAAATACTGCAAATCTGCAAAAAAAAAATTACGACAGCCGTTGGATTAGAAGAATCTGGAGCATTTTCACCTCCCCTAGTTGTTAGCAAAATGTTGTTGGCTTTACAAAGAAAATAGAGCGTTAAATTGTTGTTGGCACGTACTCCTATGAAGGAAAAAAACATTGATTACACGGAACCCACCCGGAAGACTCGAGTGGGCGGGGTTGCCAATATTTTGGCGCATGGTTTCCCGCCATTGACTCACCCTCGCGAGGGTATGGGGACGGGCTCGGGCAAACTTTGACGAGTTAATATATCAGTGTCAGTCCAAACGGCGACCAAATGTCGGTGTGGGATTGCCAATTTTTTTTTTGGTATGGTAGGCATTGACTTTTATCCAAACACACCCATAGTTTGGCAATGGCACGACAATCTATAGCAATTTTTTGTCTAGTGTGTTTGCCTAAACGACACCCTTCTAGAGCTTCTGTTGAAGCTAAACTCGAAATAGGAGGAGGCATTGTCCATGACAGCAGCACCAGGGTGACCGAGAGCTGATGCCAAAGATCGGCAGTGACGAAGTGGGACAAACGGCCAGAGGTTGTCGGCGGAGTCACATCGAGGAAGAACCGATTTTGTGGCCAGATCCTTAATAGAGAAGCCGAAAGGGTCAAATTCAACTCACTTGTGGAGTTGTACCAATTGTCGCGATTTTACATGTAAAACTATTATAAAAAACATGTGGAAAGTAGAAATGAATTACTCTTCTACACTACTTATCTACACTACTTAAAAAGGAGGAAGATGTTCCCTATTCTGCCAGACTCACTACGACCAACGGTTTCGTCGTCTGGTCGTACTCCGTTCCGCACCTGGGCCTTTTCAGCCCAACCGTCTACCTGGGCCGCAATGAGCATCAGTAGGGAGAGAGGTGGATACGTCGAACGGTTTCTCCAACACCCCTCGCGGCTCCTCCTCGAGCGCGTCCTCACACTGGCCGCCGGCGCCTCCCCCTCGTATGTCCCTGTCCTCCACCTCACGTCTCAAGGCATAGAGGCCTGCCGTCCTTCCGGATCGAGAGCAAGAGAAGCAGCACCGACACATGAATGGAGGCATGACGGCCTAAATTTCGTCATAGTGCCCGAGATCTAGGTACGGAGGCCCGGATAGGATCTCCTCGCTTGATCTTCCTCATCTTCGTGCCTCCTTGATCTCCGACGTCGGTGGAGACCTCGCCCGACCTGTGGCGGCGGTGGAGATCATCCTGGTCGTGCAGGTCGTCGCGGCGGCGGTCCGCGATGGCTCCTTGATTCAAAGATTGAGAATAAAGGGAAAAATCTAGGAGGAGAGGGGTGGATGCGGGAATCCATCTCCGGCGTCGAGGGAGACCTGGCCCGACGTGCGGCGGCGGTGGGGATCATCCTGGTCAAGTAGGCCACCGCGTCAGTGGTCCAGGACGGCGTGGCAGGTATGGACCTGGTTTTACAAGCCCTCGGGATTGAGTGTGCGGCGAGCTACGTCCTCGGAACATGCCGTGTCCTCTCACCGTCTGGATTTTGCACCTCCAGAGATGAAAGTACCTGTTCCGGTGAGGAGCAAGAGCTTCAAGAAGAGCAGGGGCCTTCATACAACCTCTCCCTACTGAAGCTCATTGCGGCTGTTCAGTTCCAGGTGATTGGTATTTCGTACTTATGTACTTCATGGTGATTGATACATATCGATCTTATACAATGTGCTTGATTGTTTTCTTAATGTTAGTTCTATTGGAGACGTCATGAGTATGCGTCAGGCTGGGGTCAGGCTGGGGTGTTGCTGACATGGCCAGTGGAATAATAGGAGTTGCAGATATTACAGACCTCATTGTATGCTCAGAATATCTTTGCGGATATTGTGAATGGTTGGTTTGTCTGGTCATTTTTCTGGATGAAAATATGAGAAATGCAGAAGTAATCTTACAAGTGGTTTAACTTCTTGGCTCATGGACTAGGACACTTGATTCTCATAATTCTGCTACAATGGAGCAATTTCTCATCTATCTCAACTGCTGTTATTAGTACTATTACATTCAGCAAGTCCTTTTTCTCCATTATTGTGAATGGGAATGTCTCAGCGTGGCCATCTGAAGGCTGCAACAAATTAAAGTTTAAGTAAGTTTCTAACATGATGTAATGTCAGTGTGTTCTATTAGTTTGTTTCTGAATTTAGATGTTCCGTGCCTGCTCTGAATAGTAGAGAAACACTTTCATGTACTGGTCATCTAAAACAGTGCAAGTACCCTAGCTGGTATAGTACTGACATTTGGTATTACTGGTGGATTCATCGATGCTGGTTAATTTGTTCCTTGCTCTTTATCCATGACCTTCTTCTTTGAGATACCAATGGTAGTTTTGAGTAATCAGTAGCAACAACGATGCAGACTTCGGAACGAGATTCATATTATTGACTTATTGTGGCAGCAAGGTCAAGCTCTATGGAGGTGTGCAGGACTGCAGCGTGAGTATCATCTTAAGAATTCATGTTGGGTGTTTTGCTCTAGGTTGTGCAAGCCAAGTGGTTCGTACGAGGTTGTTTCTTTGTACATATAGTGTTGACGTTTTGTTTTGAATATACCCATG
Source organism: Lolium rigidum (assembly GCF_022539505.1). Classification (NCBI taxonomy): domain Eukaryota; kingdom Viridiplantae; phylum Streptophyta; class Magnoliopsida; order Poales; family Poaceae; genus Lolium; species Lolium rigidum. Next base: position 34,330,301 of record NC_061509.1, read on the forward strand.
AAATAGATAAAAGAAACTTTAAATGTATGACAAATAGTGGAAAGAGAATGATCTATTCCAGGGTGAAGTTAACTGACATAAATCTGCTCATTGTTTTGCAATGTATGTGTAGGTGATCCCCATATCTGTTTTTGGTACATGTATTAGTTACTTGTTGATTTTCTCTAGCACTGGGTAAATGGTTGAGATAAGTTAATAATTTTAGTACAGGGTTGTATCTTTTGGTGGAATTCCAGTTGCTACCTGAAGATGGTGAATATGCAGGTGTAGGCGTATGCTTTGATGTATTTCTCGAAGTGTTGTACCGGCCGACGTCTTGGAGCATCCGTCGCCTCGAAGCTCCACTGTCGGCATGTCCTCAAGCTCTTGGATTTGTATGGATTTAGTTGGTTCTACATAGTTCAATTTATGTATACTAGAAGATATGCATTTTTCGAGATGGTCCTGATGCATTTTTTTTAGATGGACCTGATGCATATTTTAAACAGCAAATGTTTATATGTAGGTGGATTCTTAGTCCTATGAGGCCCTCTAAATGGGCAAGCTCCACCAGTCAAGTCCGGATTAAACTCCAGCATTGTTGATCGGTTCCTGGCGCCTTGTGATGCAGATGATGGTACTCGTTTGGCTCCTGATGTTGTCTTAACCACTATCGAAATCACCATCAGAAGGAAAAATGATTGGTAAAATTTGCTTGGCTAATATAATATGTGGGGTTCTGAGATTATGTGGGATTTTTTTCAGAGCGTTGTATACATCGTTATATTATGCGTGATTTATAGCTTGTTCCAACCAAAGTGGTGCCTTTATTGGCTAATATAGCATTCGTTAAAAAAAGTGCTAAGCAAGAAGGTATACCCATGATTGCAGAAAATCATGTAGGAAAGACCATTCTACACGACGCATAAACTCGCTCATGTTCCATGTAGGCGCATTCCTGTGCACAAGAGAGTTTCTTTCATTTCTTTTTTTGTGCCTCCTGTAGATGTATAAACTCTATAGGCATCAACTATTGAATCTAATTGATAATTTTTCATTTGTTTGTGTTCGTATAAACTTTGTCAAGATTTCTTTTGCACGAGAGGATTTGCTTATATTTTAGGGTTACCAATTAGCTACGTAGAGTCTATCTTGATTATTGCAAGAAACTGTATTCTATATATGAAACCGTTGATTTATCTTTTGTTGTTTTACACTCTTCATTCTCTGCTTTCTTTAGAAGGTGAGCATGCTATCCAATAGTAGGCTTTGTTTTTTTTTTTGGTTTCTCCTATTTAAGGATGAGATTATGGTGTACATGGAAACATAACTTTCCTTTTGTAGTTCGGGATAATTAAAGAAAACTTATTTGGCTTTTCAGTTCTCTGATATTGTAGATCTAGAAGTGTGAAACTAATTTTCGTAGGCCAGGATGAGTGTCGACACCAACGTCCTCTGTCCAGCAAGAGCTAACACAAGGTGAAGATGATGCTTCTTTCTAGCAACATTTCTAAAAGAGTACACTTTCTAACCTTCATATGCCAACTTTGAAAGAACATATACATCACTATTTCACTTTTAGTTGTTCAATACCTGAACCATGGACCATGGTGAAAAGTCCATTCATAGTAATGTTCAGGCTCGAATCATCTTGCTATCAAGGTTTATCAAAAGCTTGTGGTGCTTCAGTGTGGCCAGCAAGAGGAATGGGTGTTTAAAATCTATCACACACATGAAAAAATACTGCTGTTATAATGGGCAGTCAGCTTATAACATGCATATTGCCCAATAGCATACCGTGCTGGTCACTAGGACGGGAACGTAGATATTAACACCACATTGAATTTATTCCATGATGATTGTAGTAAGAAGTTTGCCCAGCCATCTATCTGTAGGTTATGATATTCAACATAGAAGCCCTAGCCCAACCCATAGCCTGACTTGTGCATGTTCTTTGTTCTTACTGCAGTATTTAACCATTTGTGTGCGTTAACACTTAACAATGACTTGCTGCTAAATCAAGTGATAAGCACATTCTGTTGCAGGAGATTGGAAGTTATGGGATAAAATCTGATATTTGGGAGGTTCTGATTCAGTAGTTTCAGTGTTAGTAATCAGACTGGTAGGAGAGGGTCGCCTAGCAGCTCTGCTGCTCGTGTGGCATCGCTGTTGCCGAAATAGAGGATGCTGAGGAGGACCGATATCGGTAGCGACTGGGATCAAGATCAGAAGCGGTCGCTCAACCTGGCTAGCTCTGGTAACACGTTTTGTTTCCGGTGCGGATTGGCCGGTGACAGTTTTGAGATAAGCTAGGACTTGATTACACGATACCTCTTTTCGGAGGAACATAATCAAACATGATTAATGGTAAGAGGTAACAATGTTATTGATGAAAATATGAAAACTGAGGATAGGTTTTTACTATGGTGTATGCATTGCAAGAAATTTTTAATGTATTTTTGTATATGTTACTTTGTAACTTATTCTTACAATTTTTTTTTTGTCGTGGTATAAAGAAGTAGTATGCTATATTTCTTTTCCGTTGCTTCACATTCAGTGTCATATTGCACTTTTGTAATCGATCTAGACAATGAATTAGGAGGGCAATGAAAATAACAATAATTGTCCTACGCAAAAATGGCCAATATGGTGGAAATTGCTAGATTATGTGCTATAGAAGAAGAGACATAACATATTGAAAAGGGTAAAAAAATATAGTTGTTGGTGCTCAGAGGGTTAGTAAGAATATAAAAATGTGTTTTGAAAACTATAAGTCACCATATTCGGGTACGTCTAACAAAATGAATTTACCATTAAACATATTTTGTCTTCCCGTGGCAACGCACGGGCATTTGTCCTAGTTCTGTTTAAAAGAATTGAAGTTCTAGTTTCATCCTAACTCAAACTCATTAAAAATTTTACCAAGTTTATAAAATAATATGTCAACGTCTACAACATCAATTTAATTTAGTACATTTCCTCGCAAACTTGATCGAAGTTAGTTTGATTGAACTTAGGACAAAACTAGAACGCGACGAAGTACCCTTCTAAAAATTACACAAAGTTATATCAAATTTGGAGTATTTTTTCGAAATCTAAAGGTATGGTGTAGTGAGCGGCCCAATCGACCGAAGCAGGCCTTCTCCGGCAAACAAACTCCAAAACCCTAGCTATCCCCCGCCGGCCGCCGCCGTCTCTCCCGTCGTCGGTCCACTCGCCGGAGCCCGCGTCCTCCTCCACCTCTACCCACCTCCGTACCGATGGCCATGGCGCAGAGGGCGGCGGGCAGTCTCCTCCGGAGATCCCTCGGGCTCGCGCCGCCGGCATCCCAGAGGGCCCTGAGCGCCAGCGCCGCGCCGGCGGCGGCGGCGGCGGAGGGAGAGGCGGCCAAGGCGAAGAGGGCGAAGAAGAAGAACCTGTTCGACGTGGTGCAGTTCCTGCCCGACTGGGGCGTCGGGTACAAGGTCGCCAAGACCACCTGGCGCGACGTCTCCTACCAGATCACCAAGATCAACCTCTACAAGGTCCACCACCGCTCACCCCCGCTCGTCGGCTGTATCCATTTCCCGTAACTCCGTTGTGATTTCTGTACCAACTGCAGGATGGCCGCCACGGGAAGGCGTGGGGAATTCGACACAAGGCCGGTGAGTCTCCGCTCTCTCGTCCTGCCTAATTCACTCCTGCGATGGGCGAAGATGTCGCTACAATGTTCTTGAATGATGTCCGTTAATTAAGCGTAGAATGGTAGAACATGATTGCTCCCTGGATGGAAGCCTAACTTCTGCTAGACATCAGTAGATGGAGCTGTGTGCGCTAGTCTGCGACTCCATTTGTTTGCAGCTTGGATCCCTCCGATTAATTTGGTTATGCCTGATAGTTCTATTTGAATGACATTGTCACGGTGGTTTGTAGTTGTCTTGACTAGTTTAGTTTGATATTTTTATAGTGGAATGAGTTTAGGTAATAAAGCAATATTTGTGCTCTCTCAAATACTTTATGTGGATCCAACTGAAACTTCCTAGCTATGCATACTGTAGCTTATGGTACATTTTCTGGGGCATTGTAACGTCTTATCCCACAAGGAAATGATAAAATAAACATATGTCATTACCAAATAGCAACTGTACGCATATGCTGGACAATACAAAAACTAGTACATGTAACGGCTCATTAGGTTTTAATGGATGCTTAAATTACAATTGGTATGATCTTCGACATCACTAACAAATCGAGAAGATGAGGTGATGCCAGCCAATCGATGATACTTTTTGTCTGATGTGCTCAGTTTCATCAATGTATGAATTATCTTGGGTTGCTGATAATTGTATAGGAGTAGTGGAATATCATACTCTCGAATCTCTGATTTCGTTGTAATCAAATTCGAATTCCATGCCTTGTTTCTGACTACATGGATGGTATGATTCCTGCACTAGCTAATCCCGGTTAATATGTAACTTTTTATGTTGTTTGTGTGTCATTTAAAATAACATGAACAATTCTACAGACTTCTTTCACTTAGACAGTCATTCATCGGTTTGCTCTGCTTTACATTCAGTGATGCTTGAAAACATTCAGTTGTTTGCTGCCCTAGTCGCCCCAATCTGTTCTTATGTCAAGACTAAGATAGAAACTAGCTGGATTTCATTTCCTTATGATCATGTTTTTCATATTGCCGTTGCCTGTTTGCACAAGTAACATCATTGTCACTGTTGGCTGGTCTCCTGGTCTCCATCTCAACTTTTACAAAGTGGAATGTAGAAACAACCTGCCTCGCAGATTAGAATACAAAATAGGTGAATAGTTTAACCGTACAGGGATGATATGGTTGCTACTCTAGCTTAGGTGTTATGTTCTAATCCTGGTTCATATGAAACTTTTGTCGTTTGTGTCTCTTTTTAATTGACATTGAAAATTTTACACCAACTTCTTTGAATTAGACAGACATATTATTTTTGTCTCCAAAAAGCAGTCTGTTCTGCTTCATGTTTAGTGCTGCTCCAAAACATTCAGTTGTTTGCTGTCCTAGTTGCTCCGAGCTATTATTTTGTCCATACATCAGACCAAGATAGAAAAATATTAATTATCATTATCAAATATCAAATGTGTGCATATACTGGACAATACAAAAAAATATTACATGATACAATTCGTCATGTTTTGATGGATGCTTCAGTTACAGTTGGTATGGCGTTCAACATCACTCAAAAATTGAGATGGTGAGGTGAGGCCAGCTAATTGATGATGTGCTCGATTTTACCAATATAGGGCTTCAATTTGGTGTAAATCATTCAATTGTTTGCGGCCGCAGTCACCCCAAGCTATTCTTATTTCCATATGTCAATACCAAGATATAAACTAGGTGGCTTTAACTTCCTAATGTTCAGGTTTTTTCCCTGTTTGCACAAGTCACATCATCGTTAGTGTTGTCTGGCCTCCGACTAAACTGTTACGGAGCGGAACATAGAGACCTACCGCAGCCAAGAATTACCGAGCCAGAGGGCATACTCTTGTTCTCAAATCATGTAGAAACCTGCCACACACATTAGAATATAGAACAGCTGAACAGGTTATCGACAGTGTTAATCGTGCAGGGATAATATGGTTGCTACACTAGCTTAGGTGTTATGCTCTAATCCTGGTTAATATGGAAAATTTTACACCTACTTCTTTGAATTAGACATGGAAAATTTTACACCAATTTCATTAGATTAGACAGACATATTATTTTTTTGTCTCCAAAAAGCAGCCTGGTCTGCTATTATTTTGTCCATGTGTCAAGACCGAGATGGAAATTAGTTGATTTAAACTGCCCTTTTGTATTTTTGATAATGGTTTTCCTATTGCTCTTTGCAAAAATCTAAAGTCACAGCATGGTTACTATTGCCTGGCTGGTCTCAGGCAAAAACTGTTAGGAAGCAGAACGGAGAGGCCTGCCACAAAGACTTACCGAGTCAGAAGGGTACTTACACTGTAGAAACGTGCCGCACACATTGAAACAACTGAATATTATCGATTAGAGGATTACATTTGCCAGATTTGTCTTTTTGGTTGTCTAACCTGTTTCTCTTCCAGGTGTGCAAGTGGCCGATGCCCCGATAAAGATCAGTGGTGTTAACAAACGTGGTTGGAAGTACATCAAGGCATCGCAGAAGACGGTACAAGATACCCCCAAAGTAGAGACGCCAGCCGCTGCATAATTTGGTTACCGACTAGACACTTAGAAGGAAAGTGTCAACACCTTGTCTAGCCAGTCTTGAAGTGTTGAGACGATCGGTTGATTTGCCACTCTTTCATAGTTCTCCTGTCTTTTCAAGGGGTTAAACAGATGTTCAGAAGGAGTGCTCTTCTTCTGCATGGAAGAGTCTCGCTTGAAAGGGTTTTGCTGTGACCGTAGATTTCCATTGTCCTCCACGCCTTCCCGTTGAAGCTAAAGATGATGTAGCATAAGAAATAATTGAATTGTATTTTTGGTTTGCAGTGACGCATTCCCAGTGTATCGAAAATTTTATGTTTTGATGTATTCTGTAGCAATCAGGGCTCTCATTATTAATGTGGTTGAAGAAGTTAGACAGAGAGCCTTGTGTCGGAGAGAATACGTCTTGTGCGGTGGAGAAAATTACCATTTTCTGATTAAATCCTTAAGGGCGTGGCTTAAAATGACCATGTATTATGTAGCAACCATGAATGAACATCTTGCTCCAACACCTGGAACATGCTGGATATTGAACGGAAGCACATGATTTGTCCGTTTCCGCTCGCCCTAGCGGACACGCCTCTCCATTCCTCCGATCCAGCAATCGATCTCAGTTCTCACCTGTCCCCGTTCTTGTGCATGTTAGTTGAAAGGGTTTCGATGTGACTATTGTCGTATCCTTTGAGCTTGGTGGTGGTAGCTCTTTATTTATAAACACCCAGAATTTATATTTTAAAGTTTTAAAAAATTGAATCAAAATTCTGGAGATAGCCAATGATGTATACCACAATGGTGTAAAATCTTAATAGAAACTAATTCATCTTTTAGGCTACACAAAAATAACAAATTCTGTCAAATTTTGTAGTGGATATTGCATATTTCAAGACTATTAACTTTGTTAGATTTTATCAATTTTGTATAGCCTAGAATACAAATTAATTTGCATTGAGATTTTGCACCATTAGGCTAGCCATAGTGCTAGTATCTTAGCTAGTATCATGCATCCTAGCCCCACCAAAAATGCTGATGTGGCAGATAATTATGGATGATAGGGGAGATTAGAGTATCATAGGTAGGTACTATATCATAGCGCACATCACGAGAAAAGTTAGTATCAAATAAATCTTGTACACAAATTTGTATTGGGATACTACAAATCGATTAATATAGCAAAACTATGATTCTAGTCTATGATACTATGCATTATGAATCTAGTATCATACAAAAGTATCATATACATGATACTACTATATGATACTACCCACTATGGCCAGCCTTATAGCATACATCATTGACTACCTCAAGGATTTTGTTTCAGATTTTTTTAAAACTTTGAAGTTCGCATTTTGAGCCTTTGAAAATAAAGAGCTACATGTAGTTCGGTCTCCAAAAAGCCACACTCAATTATACTACTGATATTTGGATGCAGCGACACATTTATGATATATCGCAAAATTTACAACATCTTATTTTACCGCTATTCTAATTTTATTTTCTCGCTGGTCTTTTCACGGGGTTGCGCGAGCAAGCAAAAAAGATGGATAAATAATGTGGACCAAACATGTTGGCAAAATTTATGGTTTTGTCGCCTTTGAGGTTTGTTACATATGGACATACACCGATTTATTTATCTTTTGATGTTTTATGTAGCAAGTGCTCACATTATAATGTGTGATGTGTCAGCTAAAATGAGATAGAAACCCACACATCAAAGAGAGGATGTCTAGTTGAATGATGCCTCATACAACCGATAAAATTATCATCGCAGGTAAACCTTAAACCCCGCCCTAGATAGTATCGGTCATATCACATAATCAAGAGACGGCACATTAGTGACATGCGAGATCCTCCTCCGATGACCGACACCCTTGTGTGTTTTCCCCGATGAACCTGAAAGGGGTAGGCAACTCCCACAATTCTTTTAAGAAGAAGACACCCGACATCACTCCATCTTGTAGATGAACTGGTTAACACCACTCTTCTTGTGTAGCTACCCGAAGAGTATCAAGGATGTACATGTTAACCCCTTGCTAAAGGCAAGCCTTTGGCAATCGATTTTATCTCTCCCGCTTTCCCTGCAGAACGGATGAAAAGAATCATCTCGTAAACCCTAGAGTAAGCCCACAATCCCCTCCTACCCGCCCCAAAGGGTAAAAACTCGTTATCAAGAGCTCCTCCAAAGTGGAGGATTGGATGAGAGCGACGATGAAGGTGCGGTCATGTTCTCCGCATGCCGTTTGTTGCCCCCCCCCCCCCGCGGCTCAAAGTTATCAGAGCTTTATCGAGTTCTTCCTTGGAGGGCTTTGGGATAGCCTTTTGCTCGAAGTCAACCTCCTATCATCATCGTCGAAGCAGTTAGCTTTCCGTTCGGAGCGGCGCTGTACTTACTCCAGGGGAGGGCGCGGCGCTACGTGCATAGCCCGGGGTGGGCCACGCTGGCATGATCTGTAGGGCCGTTTACGTCGGCGCCATGCCGCGGGTTAGTTCCGTGGAATAGTTTCGGCCGGAGTTCGTTTTTTTCTGAATTTGTTTCGAGTTTGGGGAGGGGAGGAGGGGGGGGGGCAGTTTTGTCGGTTTTGGTGGAAGAGGAGTCGTGTGGAGTGTGGACAACTGGACACACACCGTGTGCACCTAGCAACGCGGCTACCCGGTAACGGCAACGGTAACGCGGCTGCCGTCGCTGACTTGACTCGGGCCCGGGCAGCGGGCAGTCGTAGGCCCGGAGCCAGCTCACCTCGGCTCGGCTCGGCTCGCGCCAGCCTAAACCTCGTGGCTCGCCCCCCGCAGAGACCACCGATCCATTCCGTTTCTGCTTTGCTCCTCCTCTCGCCTCCGCCTCCGACCGCGCCGCCGCCGCCAGGGTTCCGGCCGCCGCCAGCGAATCCGCCCCCCCCCCGCCAGCGGCGCCGCGCGCGACCTCGCCCCGGGATCTCCCGCCTCCTCCGCCCCCCCCGGCGCGCGCGCTCCCGATCCCGCGGGCCCCGAAACCCTAGCGCTACGCCGCGGCAGGTACGCTCGCGAGACCCACCTCTCCCCCTCTACGCTCTGCTACCACGGCTGGATCCGGACGGGCCGGCGAGCGGCGCTTCGCTGCTCGGGCGCGCGCTCGGGCCTGCGCCTGCTCGCTCGGTCGCTGCAGCTCGTGGGCGCTGCGTAGGCCTAGATCTGCGGGATCGGGGGAGCGATCCGCGGGGAGGGATCCCCTGGAGGAGGCCCGTTGATCCGGCCGGATTCTCGCCCGCTTCCGGCCCCGCTGGCAGCTTCTGCTGCGGGGTTGCTTTGGATTGTGATACTCATTCCCCGTGCATTGGTTTGGCTGCCTTCCTGCGTGCGTGTAGTTCCCGCTCCCGCTCCAGCCAGTGCTGAAGTAGCGTGGTAGAGTAAGTTGCTGGAGAGGTCCGTGCCATTGAGGCGCTGCTCGCTCATTATGCTGTGTGCATGCACAGCCCAGCCCAGTGGGCGATGCTCATCTGGTTGGTTTGTCAGCAAGGAGCAGGCATTGTTACAAGGAACTGTATGCTTTAGGGCCATATGTAGAGAATGAATGGGTTTACTACTGATCCGCTGCTTCATTTTTCGCTTCTACGAATGTTCACCGTCGCAGCATAATTTTGTTACGATGCTTATGTAGAAGCAAAGCTGAGCTTGCAACGTCGTGCTGTAGGCTGTACGGCGGGGGTGCTTTGGATTGTGATATTCATTCCCTGTGCATTGGTTTGGCTGCGCGCGCGCGT
>NC_061509.1:34340306-34361934 GCF_022539505.1 Lolium rigidum
AGGTGTTCATTTTTCGGGTGGCTTCTCCCATTTCACTTCTTTCATGCTTCACCAGACCCAGAGCAGGACCCGGAAATTGAGAAGCAGCTCATCGCCAAAGGCTTCGACTACCTCTTCAGCTAATCCCTTCCCTGGCCTGCACTTCAAAGTTGTAAAACGTGAGCCTGAACGGATACCAAGTATATACCGAGTATCGCTGTACAGGGTCGGTGTGCAGAGCTTTCCAAGATTTATATCTATTCTCATACCATAAACGTGAGCCTGAAAGTGAACGGATACCGAGTATATACAACAGTAAAACAAAAAATCACAATCAAACACATCTAGTCCCTACCAGAGAAATTTGGAAGTTTACACAGACGAACATTGACGGATACCCACAAGTGTGCATGCTCACCCATCGAGACAGGGGGATTATAATTGTGAAATGCAATCACCGAGACAGTGTTCAACTGTGAACAGGGCCGGAAATCCTGGACAGTGCAAATTTAGCAATGCAGGACTGCTGAAGCGCAGGCAGGTTTGCTCCTCGTGTATAACCTCGAGCCAAATCTATCTGCTCCAGTTTTTTTTTTTTTTTTGAACAAGTATCTGCTCCAGTTAATTATTGCTACCATCCTACCCTGTGACTAGTGTTACGCAAATATACCCATCAATGAGCATTGCTGTAATATTTTATGTTGCTGACATTTGCAGTTCTTACTGCGAAGTGTTTCTTTTTCGTTTTCTTATTGACTGAAATGTGAACCACAAATGTATTTCATGGATTTTAGCAAGGGAATGTTCTGACTTGTCGATCTCAAGAGAAAGATCTTTACTAGTACTCACTCCGTCCCAAAATGTAAGACGTCTAAGGACTGGTCAAAAGTTAAACTTTAGTAACTTTGACCAAATATTTATAAAAATATATTTACATCTACAATATCGAATGGACATATTAAGAAAAAATATATTTTATGGTTAATCTATTCATATTGATTCAGTAATGTAAATATTTATATTTTTGTGTATAAACTTGATCAAACTTAAAAAAACGTTGACTTTTGGCTAATCCTTAGACACCTTACATTTTGGGACGGATGGAGTATTAAATTGAAAACAGGTGAGAGCTTTGGTGTCACAAACATGCCAAAAATAATTCAACGAGCCAAAGAGTTCTTTTGAGTCCAATGTTCGGCGTCTGATTTCATCCGCCGCTAATTTTCTTCGTTTCGTCACAATCGCGATCACTCCCCCCAACTTGATATGAGCCATTCATTTTGAATGATCGAACGACTCCTAAGCGCTCGAACTCCACAAGCATCCCAGGGAGTAGCAACTCAAAATCGCTGGAAAACATACTAACCAAGCCATGGTTCTCTACTGAATGATTGCATTAACATTTCAGGATTCAGGAAGCAAATTATCAATTCCATCACAAGCGTTAGCAGCGGCCAAACCAGCGTTAGTAGAGGACAAACAGTTACCAATCCTCATAGCCATCCTTGGTTCATGCAAATCTGAAATTAGTTGGCACTTCCCCTCTGCACGCAGCTGCATAGTCTTCAACAAGGTGCGGTGCAACTTCATTGTGTGGGCATATGTACTTCTCTACGAATACCTTCTCGGTCACTTTTAAACTCCCAAGTTTAAAAGTTCGGAAGATGCAACTTTGTTAAGTTGAGAAAATAGAAAACACCTGCACGGAAATTCACTTTTAAACTTGGGAGTATATGCTCCTGCTACCCGAGAAAAATATTTTAAAATGTTAAAAAATCTGAACAAAAAATTGACGCGTATATGTTGGCATTATATGTGCACGCCAAGTTTGGTGGAAAACTGATTCTTTTTGTGTGTTCTTTGTAAAAAAAATATAAAAAGACTATCAAAAGCTTTTTTAAGCACCATTTTTTTTTACACATGACATATAAAATATTAATTTTTCACGAAATGACTTTATGAGCGCATAGTATGTCGAGACGTACACCTAAATTTTTTACTACTCCGTATTAAGATTTCAAACTGCTTTTAAAGCCTTTATTAAAAAAATCGGTAGCATATGCTCTGGCATCTGGGTGCCAAAGACCCTGTCCTTGCAACTAGAGAGCTGGAGCACTCGCACCTGCTCTATCGGACCAGTAGGTCGCCGTTGCTGGCGCCGGCGCCGCCGTGCCGACATGCTCCGCCTCCGAAACTCCATCGTCGCCCATCTCCTCTCGTCTGCCGCCTCCCCCGTCTACCCTCTCCACCGGCTCGTCTCCGCCGCCGCGCACCCGCTTTCCCCAAACCCTAGCTTCGTCGTCGAGGACTACCTCGTCGCCACCTGCGGCCTCACCCAAGCGCAAGCCCTCAAGGCCTCCACCAAGCTCTCCCACCTCAAGTCCCCCACCAAGCCCGACGCCGTCCTCGCTTTCCTCGCCGGCCTCGGCCTCTCCGGCGCCGACGTCGCCGCCCTCGTCGCCAGGGACCCCAGGTTCCTCTGCACTGGCGTGGACAAGATCCTGGCCTACAACGTCGCGGGGCTCAGGGCTCTGGGCCTATCGCCTTCCGAGGTCGCCCGCCTCGTCCCGCTCGCCACCCACAAATTCCGCTGTAGATCCATCGTCTCAAAGCTGCATTACTACCTTCCTCTGTTCGGGTCCGCGGAGAACCTCCTCCGGGTGCTCAAGTACTCCCACTACCTCCTTGACGGCGACCTCGATAGGATGGTCAAGCCTAACGTCGCGTTCCTGCGAGAGTGCGGGATAGATGCTGTTGGTATTTCCAAGCTATGCCTCACTGCGCCGCGGATACTTGGCACCAAACCGGCACACATCCGGGCGATGGCGGCGCTTGCCGAAGCTATAGGTGTGCCCTGTGGCTCCGGGATGTTCAGGCAAGCGCTGAAGGCTGTCGCATTCTCCAGCCAGGAGAAGATTGCGGTCCGCGTTGAGTGCTTGAAGAACACATTCTGATGTAGCCCCGCTCACCGACGACACTCCATCAAGACCAACTAGTCCTCCAAGAGGACCGATGACACGAGCCCGAGCCAAGGCGCTACATGATGAGGTGAACTCGCTCCTCACCACCCTTGATCTTGGTACACCTTTGGATGGATTGCTACCTCATGCCGACGTGCTATGTGTCATTAGGTACAAGGAGCATCAAGTCCACGGAGAGGAGGACAATCCAAGGTCAAGGGAAGGAGAGGAGCAGCTGGACGCGAAGATGGACCTGGAGCTGGACTGGAAGTCGCCCGAAGAGCGCAAAGAAGAGAAGATGGTCGGCCGGCCCAGAACCCGGTCTGACCGGCCTCCTGACCAAGAAGAATGTTCCGTTTGTTTGGGGCAAGGCCCAACAAAATGCTTTTGATGAGTTGAAGAAACGCCTTACCGAAGCTCCCCTTCTTGTTCTTCCAAATTTTGCCAAAACTTTTGAGATTGAGTGTGATGCAAGTGGGCTTGGTATTGGTGGTGTTCTTATGCAAGAGGGCAAACCCGTGGCATACTATAGTGAGAAGTTAGATGGCACGTCTCAACTATCCTATATATGACAAGGAGCTCTACGCTTTGGTTCGTGTTCTTGAAGTTTGGCAACACTATCTTTGGCCAAAAGAGTTTATCATTCATTCCGACCATGAGTCTTTGAAGTACTTGAAAAGCCAACACAATTTGAACAAACGTCACGCAAAATGGGTTGAGTTCATTGAGTCCTTCCCGTATGTCATCAAATACAAGAAGGGCAAGGACAATGTAGTGGCGGATGCTCTTTCCCGCAAAAACACCCTTTTGTTGACTCGCTTGGATTTTCACGTTTCGGGACTCGAAGAGATCAAAGAACTCTATACTTCCGATTCTTTCTTTGCTCCGATATTTGAGAAGTGTTCCGTTGACCGAGGATTTGATGACTTCTATTTGCACAAAGGCTACTTGTTCAAAGCCAACAAAATTTGCATTCCCGATTCTTCTCTTCGAAAGTTACTCTTGCAAGAGTCACATGGTGGTGGCCTTATGGGACATTTTGGTCGAGATAAGACACTTGCAATGTTAGCCACTCACTATTATTGGCCGAAGATGAAGAGGGACGTCGAGCGCCTTTGCAACCGTTGCACGACATGCCTTCAAGCTAAGTCTACTTCCAATCCCTATGGTCTTTACACGCCTTTGCCTATACCTCATGCACCATGGACGGACATTAGCATGGATTTTGTTCTAGGATTGCCTCGCACTAAGCATGGTCATGATTCTATATTTGTGGTAGTGGATAGATTCTCTAAGATGGCTCATTTCATACCTTGCCATAAGAGCGATGATGCTTCACACATTGCTTCATTGTTTTTCAGGGAAATTGTTCGCCTACATGGAGTGCCGCAAAGCATTGTGTCGGATCGAGACATCAAGTTCATGAGTTATCTTTGGAAGTCGCTCATGGCAAAGTTTGGAGTGAAGCTCTTATTCTCATCATCCTCGCATCCGCAAACGGACGGCCAAACGGAAGTGGTCAATCGAAGCCTCTCCACCCTTCTACGCATCCTCGTGAAGAAAAACTTGAAGTCATGGGAAGAATGCCTTCCACACGCGGAGTTCGCCTACAACCGCGCCAAGCACTCGACTACATCAAGGAGTCCCTTCATGGTCGTCTATGGGTTTGAGCCTCTCACGGCACTCGACATACTCCCGCTTCCCCTTCATGAGCAGATCAACATGGACTTCGACCAGCGCACCGCCGCCGTCAAGAAACTTCATGAAGAGACAAGAGCTACCATTCAAGAACATGTGCTTCGTCAAGCTACCCGCATCAACGCCAAGAAGGAACGCATATTTCAAGAAGGCGACCTCGTTTGGATCCACCTCCGGAAGGAAAGATTCCCTCATGAACGCAACTCGAAGCTCAAGCCAAGAGGAGATGGTCCCTTCAAGGTCCTCAAACGCATCAACAACAACGCTTACGTCATCGACATCCCCACCTACAAGTACTTGGTGAGCAACACGTTCAATGTCTCCGACTTGTCACCCTATCATGGAGATGAGGAAGACCACGAGTCGAGGACGACTCTTTCCCAAGGGGGGAGATGATGTAGCCCCGCTCACCGACGACACTCCATCAAGACCAACTAGTCCTCCAAGAGGACCGATGACACGAGCCCGAGCCAAGGCGCTACATGATGAGGTGAACTCGCTCCTCACCATCCTTGATCTTGGTACACCTTTGGATGGATTGCTACCTCATGCCGACGTGCTATGTGTCATTAGGTACAAGGAGCATCAAGTCCACGGAGAGGAGGACAATCCAAGGTCAAGGGAAGGAGAGGAGCAGCTGGACGCGAAGATGGACCTGGAGCTGGACTGGAAGTCGCCCGAAGAGCGCAAAGAAGAGAAGATGGTCGGCCGGCCCAGAACCCGGTCTGACCGGCCTCCTGACCGGGCCACCCGGTCCCCAGCCCGGTCTGACCGGCCTCCTGACCGGGCCGCCCGGTCCGAAACCGGGATTTGCGCTCGTGACATCCGGGCGCCATCCAGGGAACTCGGAGCCTCGTCCGGTCGCCGCCCGGTCCCAGATCCGGTCTGAAACCGGACTGCCCGGTCCCAGGCCCGGTCTGACCGGCCTCCTGACCGGCCTGCACGACTTAAGTTATATTTTCGGCCCGAACTTACCTTTTCGGCCTGTGACGCCTTGTAAGACTATATAAGCACCCCAAGCACCCCTTTAGCTCTTTAGACTTGTTTTGAACTCAAACCTACCTTTGAGCTTAGTCTCCCTTGGGTATCATCCCTCTGTAATCAAGGCACCTTGGTTGTTGACTTAGATCTTGTTGAAGGAGATTCTAGTACTTGTTACTCTCTCTCCTTCCCCAAGCTCTTCCTCTCCAATCCCAATCTCTCTCCGGGAATTCTACCGCGTGTCTCTTCCTCGGAGATTCTATTGGCGTGGTCCATCGAGCCACGGAGGTAAGCATCGGGTGTATCGGGTTGGTGTGCGTGCGTGAGTCTCGGAGTTCCTCGTGCCCGTCGTGTTCTTCGTGTTCCTCGCGTTTTCCCATCTCCCCCTTTGGTTTCGAGGTCAATCCGCAAGATCGGGCCACACACGGGATCTTAGACCTCATCACATTCGGGTGGTCACATGCTGAGGTGGGCGTTGCTGTTTGTAAGTTTCCAATGTTGCTGAAAATGTCCAAGGACAACCTGCAGAGCAAATCAGAGTTTCTTCTCTCTGAGGCCGAGTTGGAACCGGCGTACATTGCTCATCGGCCGTCAATGCTTGGTCTTAGCCTGGAGGGCCGGCTCAGGCCGCGGTACTACATTGTGAAGTATCTTAAGGAAAATGGATTGGTCAAGTGCAACCGAGACTACTATAGTGCATTGATGTTCAGCGAGAAGGCATTTGTGGACAAGTTCATATGCCCTCACAAGGAAGCTGCGCCATACCTCGCTGAAGACTATGCAGCAGCATGCAGAGGGGAAATACCGACTAGACATGAACCAAGAACGGACTATGAAAGTTGGTAACAGGGAATGGCGCAACAAGATTTAGATCTGTGCTGTAAGCTGGCAATTCATGTTTCATTGTTCTTCGCCTGGCAATGTGTTGGCTGTCCTATATTGTATGTCTCTTACATGCTTCTTCAGTCATTGCTAACCGCTGATGAATGATGAAAGTCATACTTCCATTCCTTGATCCTGGTATGTCCATGCCATCATGTTTTAGCACAGAAGAAAGCATGGCACATCCATGCGCTTGTTTATCCTCGTCTCGTGTTGACATACATGATGGAAGGAAGAAATTGTGAAATTAGGAAATTCTTCGCTGCATTGAAGTTTTTTTTTTCAGTTTAGATGGTGGGTTGTTGCAAGAATTTTGTGTTTTTTGCTAGTGCGTCATAAAATTATTAGTTCTCATCTGTCCATGCAATTGATAAAAGTGGCATAGCTTTCCCCGTCAATATTAAGAAATCATTTGAGAAACATGGCCTAGAACCTAGAGATATACTCATCATATACAAAAAGTTTCATAATTCTATTTCACAAGTTGCCAAGTAGCACCCATTTTGTGTTGTATTTGCCTTTGTTTGGCATAGTTTCCTATTGACCATCTGGGAAGCACATCCTGTGAATGGCACCTTGAGTGTTTTTTATGAGATGTTATTTTAATATTCTACTAGTTACCCAAATTTGCAGTGTGCAAGATTTCCACCCTGTTCACCAATTAAAGTGTCCAATAACTATTACACAATTATGTTTGTGGAAAATCTTCTAGTGTAAATTCTGCGGCTCAATGGGCATGTGAACATCTACATTCTTGGATATCCATCAATATTTGTCTGCATGAACTTCTGAATTTCTGTGTTAACTAGATTTTTTAACAGCGGGTCTTCTAAGCTATATATTTTTAATTATTGCACTCTAGGTTCTTTATCATATCCATTTCTGGCTCATGTTTTTTATTTGATCACTAAGATAAACCTTTGAGAGCTCTATGCATCTGCAACTGCAGTCTCCATTTGCCTCAGTATTGTTTTTTTTTGCTGAGCAACATTGGTGCAGGTTCAGTGACGTGGGTAAACATCTGGCTGTTCATATCTGTACTGGGAGAGACAGACTATGGTGCTCAAAAGTAGAGGGCAATTCAACACATAGTTAAATTTCTTGAGTCGACATGGATTTTTCTTCTTCTCCTTTTAAGTTATTATACATGGATAAATATCACTAGTAGAAAACCTCTCATCCATCTAAGCCATTGGTACCGGTTCCCTTACGAACCGGTACCAATGGGGCCATTTGTACCGGTTTGAGGGCTCAGGTGGGCGAGGAGCTTTGGTACCGGTTTGGGAGGGGCTTTCGTACCGGTTCGTGTTAGGAACCGGTACGAAAGGTCTTCGGCCAAAATTCAGACGCGTGGTGGGGCCCGGGCTGGACTTTGGTACCGGTTCGTAACACGAACCGGTACCAAAGGGTACCCAGCCATATCAAATCGCCTGGATCGCCCGAGCCCCCTGCTGTGGCTCTCATTTTTCTCTTCTTCCTCACACTCTAAATTTTTCTCCACCTCTCACACTCCAATAATCTTTATTTTTCTCCACCATTTTAACAAGATTAACGACCTCCATCTATCCAAGGGTTAGCAATATCATCCTTTCTTCCGGCGTTCCTAATTTAGCTCATTTCTTTGGTAGTTTAACTCGTACTATTTTTCTAGTGCTAGCAAGGTGTTTGATGAAATGCCTAAGTTAGGGATTTTACTTTTTTATAATCAATTTGAGCTGAAATTATGGTATATTTTGTAGGTTTTAATTAGTATCATCCCCGTCCTCACCGCCGTCGATCGCTAGCGTCGTCCCCTAGCCGGCACCGTACAACCTCGGTGAGCCTCTTCTTTTTTATAAAAAAATTTAGTTTTATGTGATGAACTTGAATATTAATTAAGTTGGTCACTCATATATCCATGATGTTGTGTACTTAATGATTTTTGATATACATATAAAATGCGAGATGAGTCGACAATGGATGTACGGTGACCGGTGCCATCCCGAGTTCATTACTGGCATGCATTATTTTCTCAACGTGGCTGAGGCAAACAGGCGGTCGAATGGTTTCATGTATTGTCCATGTAGTTCCTGTAAGAATATGAAGGATTACTCTACCTCGAAGACCCTTCACGTCCACCTGCTGGAGAATGGTTTCATGCCCAGCTATAATTGTTGGACCAAGCACGGAGAAAGAGGGGTTATATTGGAAGACAACGAAGAAGAAGAGGATAGTGACAACTATCCCTTATTCACCGAAGACGGTGGTAGTAGAATGGGGGAAGACGAAGCTGAAGAAGAGCTCATTTTCGATGAGCCGATTTTTGATGACCCGGATGACGATTTGGGTCGGGCCATTCTTGATGCGAAGATGAACTGCGGAAATGAAAAGGAGAGGTTGAAGTTGGAGAAAATGTTAGAGGATCACAACAAACTGTTGTACCCAAATTGCGAAAATGGTCGGAAAAAGCTGGGTACCACGCTGGAATTGTCTGCAGTGGAAGGCGAGAGAATGGTACTTCCGACAAGGGATTTGAAAAGTTGCTGAAAATAATAAAGAAGATGCTTCCAGGGGAGAACGTGTTGCCCTCTAGCACGTACGAAGCAAAGAAGGTTGTCTCGCCCTCTAGGATTAGAGGTGCAGAAGATACATGCATGCATCAATGATCGCATCCTCTACCGCGGGGAGTACGAGAATTTGAATGCATGCCCGGTATGTAGTGCATTGAGGTATAAGATCGGGCGAGATGACCTCGGCGATGTTGAGGGTGAGTCCACCCCCGGGAAGAGGGTTCCTGCGAAGGTGATGTGGTATGCTCCTATAATACCACGGTTGAAACGTTTGTTCCGGAATAAAGAGCATGCCAAGTTGTTGCGATGGCACAAAGAGGACCGTAAGAAAGATGTGATGCCGAGACACCCCGCCGACGGGTCGCAGGTGGAGAAAAATCGACAGAGAGTTCAAGTCATTTTCAGATGACGCAAGGAACTTAAGATTTGGTCTAAGTACAGATGGCTTTAATCCTTTCGGGGAGCAGAGCTCCAGTCATAGCACCCGGCCAGTGACTCTATGTATCTATAACCTTCCTCCTTGGTTGTGCATGAAGCGGAAGTTCATTATGATGCCGGTGCTCATCCAGGGCCCGAAGCAACCCGGCAACGACATTGATGTGTACCTGAGGCCATTGGTTGAAGAACTTTTAGAGTTGTGGCGTGACGAAGGTGTACCCGTGTGGGATGAGCACGAACAAAAGGAATTTAACCTACGAGCGTTGTTATTTGTAACCATCAATGATTGGCCTGCTCTTGGTAACATTTCAGGGCGATCAAACAAGGGATACAATGCATGCACACACTGTTTAGGTGAGACTGATAGTAATTATTTGGGAAACAAGAATGTGTACCGGGGCATCGTCGATTTCTTCCAAAACAACATCACGTAAGAAAGAGAGGAAAGCATTTCGGAGGTGAGGCGGATAACCGAACGAAGCCTACCCGCCCTAATGGGGAAGTTATATATGATATGGTCAAGGATTTAGAAGTGATCTTTGGAAAGGGTCCCGACGGACAATCTGTTCCGCATGATGTTGACGGACACGTACCCATGTGGAAGAAGAAGTCGATATTTTGGGAGCTACCCTACTGGAAATTCTTAGAGGTTCACTCGCAATCGACGTGATGCACGTGACGAAAAATCTTTGCGTGAACCTGCTAAACTTCTTGGGCGTGTATGGGAAGACAAAAGATACACCGGATGCACGGCAGGACCAAGCAAAGTATCCACGAAGGAAACAACCCGAATCCGAGAGAAGTATCAAGGTCCCGCCGGCTATGCTCTTACCAAAGAGGAGAAGGAGATCTTTTTGAAGTCCCGAGTAGCATCAAGGTCCCGTCCGGCTTCTCGTCGAATATAAAGGGAATAATAAACATGTCGGAGAAAAAGTTTCAAAACCTAAAGTCTCATGACTGCCACGTGATTATGACACAATTACTTCCGGTTGCATTGAGGGGATTCTGCCGGAAAATGTTCGAGTACCCATTGTGAAGCTATGTGCGTTCCTCAATGCAATTTCTCGAAGGTGATCAATCCACTTACTCTACAAAATTTACGTAAGGATGTGGTCCAATGTCTAGTCGGCTTCGAGTTGGTGTTCCCACCATCCTTCTTCAATATTATGACACATCTCCTAGTTCACCCGGTCGAAGAGATTGGCGTTCTCGGTCCTGTATTTCTACACAACATGTTCCCCTTTGAGAGATTCATGGGAGTCTTAAAGAAGTACGTTCATAACCGTGCTAGGCCGGAAGGAAGCATCTCCAAGGGCTATGGAACGAGAGGAGGTCATTGAGTTTTGTGTTGACTTTATTCCCGACCTTAAGCCGATCGGTGTTCCCGAATCGCGCTATGAGGGGAGACTCGCGTGGAAAAGGCACGCTAGGAAAGAAATCAGCAACGTGTATGGACGGACATTCTTTCACTCAAGCACACTACACGGTTCTACTTAATTCCATCTTGGTGGCTCCGTACAAAGAGGAACACAAGGAGATCTTACGCTCTAAATACCCGGAGCAACGTGAAGATTGGATTGATGGAGAACACATGAAGACTTTCGGCGGTTGGTTGCAAACACGTCTCATGAATGTCACCGATGACGAGCAGCTGTACTTGTTGGCCAAGCAACCATCTTCTACTATATCGACTTTTCAAGGGTACGAGATTAATGGGAACACATTTTACACTTTCGCCCAAGACAAAAAGAGCACCAACCAAAACAGTGGTGTCCGCTTTGATGCAGAAGATGGCAATGGGAACAAGGTCACATATTATGGGTACATAGAGGAGATATGGGAACTTGACTATGTGTAGGATAACGTTGCATAGAAAACAAAAATTTTCCTACCGCGAACACGCAATCCAAGCCAAGATGCAATCTAGAAGACGGTAGCAACGAGGGGGTATCGAGTCTCACCCTTGAAGAGATTCCAAAGCCTACAAGATGAGGCTCTTGTTGCTGCGGTAGACGTTCACTTGCCGCTTGCAAAAGCGCGTAGAAGATCTTGATCACGATCGGTTCCGCGCCACGAACGGGCAGCACCTCCGTACTCGGTCACACGTTCGGTTGTTGATGAAGACGACGTCCACCTCCCGTTCCAGCGGACAGCGGAAGTAGTAGCTCCTCTTGAATCCGACAGCACGACGGCGTGGTGTCGGTGGCGGTGGAGAACTCCGGCGGAGCTTCGCTAAAGCACGCGGGAGCTATGGAGGAGAGGGGCGGCTAGGGTTTGGGAGGGGGTGGCCGGCCACTCAAGGGGGCGGCCAGGTTGTGGCTTTGGTGTGGCCGGCCCCTCCCCTATGCCCCTCATTATATAGGTGGATTCCCAAGAGTTGGTCTCCAAGTCTTCGAATAAGACCCGAACCAAAACCTTCCATAGGGAGGGGAAACCTAGCCTAGCTAGGACTCCCACCAAGGTGGGAGTTCCACCTCCCATATGGGGGTGGCCGGCCCCCTAAGGGGAGTCCACTTGGGACTCCTCCCCCACTAGGGTTGGCCGGCCATGGAGGTGGAGTCCCATGTGGACTCCACCTTCCTTGGTGGTTTCTTCCGGAATTTTCTAGAACCTTCTAGAACCTTCCATAGAACCTTCCGCGACATTTTATTCACATAAAATGACATCCTATATATGAATCTTATTCTCCGGACCATTCCGGAACTCCTCGTGATGTCCGGGATCTCATCCGGGACTCCGAACAAATATTCCAACTCCATTCCATATTCAAATACTACCATTTCAACATCCAACTTTAAGTGTGTCACCCTACGGTTCGTGAACTATGCGGACATGGTTGAGTACTCACTCCGACCAATAACCAATAGCGGGATCTGGAGATCCATAATGGCTCCCACATATTCAACGATGACTTTAGTGATCGAATGAACCATTCACATACGATACCAATTCCTTTTGTCACGCGATATTTTACTTGTCCGAGGTTTGATCTTCGGTATCACTCCATACCTTGTTCAACCTCGTCTCCTGACAAGTACTCTTTACTCGTACCGTGGTATGTGGTCTCTTATGAACTCATTCATATGCTTGCAAGACATTAGACGACATTCCACCGAGAGGGCCCAGAGTATATCTATCCGTCATCGGGATGGACAAATCCCACCGTTGATCCATATGCCTCAACTCATACTTTCTGGATACTTAATCCCACCTTTATAGCCACCCATTTACGCAAAGTGGTGTTTGGTGTAATCAAAGTACCTTTCCGGTATAAGTGATTTACATGATCTCATGGTCATAAGGACTAGGTAACTATGTATTGAAAGCTTATAGCAAATAACTTAATGACGAGATCTTATGCTACGCTTAATTGGGTGTGTCCATTACATCATTCATATAATGATATAACCTTGTTATTAATAACATCCAATGTTCATGATTATGAAACTAATCATCCATTAATCAACAAGCTAGTTTAAGAGGCATACTAGGGACTTCTTGTTGTCTACATACCACACATGTACTAATGTTTCGGTTAATACAATTATAACATGACATATAAACATTTATCATAAACATAGAGATATAAATAATAACTACTTTATTATTGCCTCTAGGGCATATCTCCTTCAGTCTCCCACTTGCACTAGAGTCAATAATCTAGTTTACATTTGTAAAGATATAACACCTTGGCCTTCTGGTGCTTTATCATGTTTTGCTCACAGGAGGTTTTAGTCAACGGATCCGACTTGCTCGAAACGTATGTATTTTGTAATTCATTTGCGTCTCAACGCATCACTCATTTCCAAATGAGTCAGCATTAAATATGTTTGGTCTTCCGGTGGAACCTTAATTCCGCGGTCTGAAATATGTCACTAATATTGTCACACACAATATAGCTTCAAAGTTCCGACTCGTCGGAACTACACCAAGTTCTCAAAGAACCTCTTGACTTAACATCCTTTGTCATTGTCAAAACAATGACATACTCGCCTTCTTTTGTAGAATCCGTCACAATATTTAGAACTCTTCTAAATCTAGCATAAACAACTTCTATCTCATTGTGCTACCTTTTAAACAACACTTAGTCTAATTTGAGATTGAAATTATATTTTATATGTGACAAAACCAATATCGGTGTAACACCTTACAGCGATTTGTTTGTCATTTCCTCATACAAAACTATATATATATATCCTTAGTTCTTCTAAAGTACTCAAGGATATTCTTACTGTTTGTCCAATGATCATCACATGAATCATTTTGGTATATGCTTCTAACATTTTAGAGCACAGGACATCCGATTGTGTACATATTAATTTTGATCTAAAATCACTCATGTGTTTTTACTCATTGAGTGTCGATACACTCAAGTCTTGTTAAACTTTCACATGACAAGAACATTTTCTTAATATTTCTATATTGAACTACTTCAATATCCATTCTATGTACTTTGACTTAAACTTTATTATGTGTTTCAATCTATCTTCATAGATCTTGACACTAAATTTGTTTCAGTCCATATCCTTTCATTGAAGTTAATTTCTCAATGAAACCTTTTTAATCAAGTATATAATTACATCATTTATAACCAACTATATGTCATCTACATAAAGTATTATAAATATGTCTCAGCGCTCCCTGATACGTCTCCAACGTATCGATAATTTCTTGTGTTCCATGCCACATTATTGATGTTATCTACATGTTTTATGCACACTTTATGTCATATTCGTGCATTTTCTGGAACTAACCTATTGACAAGATGCCGAAGTGCCGCTCTCGTTTTCTCGCTGTTTTTGGTTTCGAAATCCTAGTAACGAAATATTCTCGAATTGGACGAAACGAAGACCCAGTGTTCCTATTTTCCCCGGAAGCATCCGAACACACCGGAGAGGTCGAGGGGGGCCACAGGCCCACCAAACTATAGGCCGGCGCGGCCGGAGGGGGCCGCGCCGCCCTATAGTGTGGGCCCCCGTAAGCCCTCCTCGCGCCGCCTCTTCGCCTATATAAAGCCTCCGTCGCGAAAACCCCGAGGCGGAAAACCACGAAACCTTCCGGAGCCGCCGCCATCGCGAAGCCAAGATCCGGGGGACAGGAGTCTCCGTTCCGGCACCCGCCGGAGCGGGGAAGTGCCCCCGAAGGCTTCTCCATCGACACCGCTGCCATCTCCACCGCCATCTTCATCACCGCCGTCGCTCCCATGAGGAGGGAGTAGTTCTCCATCAAGGCTCGGGGCTGTACCGGTAGCTATGTGGTTCATCTCTCTCCTATGTGCTTCAATACAATAATCTCATGAGCTGCCTTACATGATTGAGATTCACATGATGATGCTTGTAATCTAGATGTCATTATGCTAGTCAAGTGAGTTTTACTTATGTGATCTCCGGAGACTCCTTGTCCCACGTGTGTAAAGGTGACAAGGTGTGCACCGTGTGGGTCTCTTAGGCTAGATTTCACAGAATACTTATTCACCGTTGAATGGCATAGTGAGGTGCTTATTTATATCTCTTTATGATTGCAATGTGTTTGTATCACAATTTATCTATGTGCTACTCTAGCAATGTTATTAAAGTAGTTTTATTCCTCCCGCACGTGTGCAAAGGTGACAAGTGTGTGCACCGTGTTAGTACTTGGTTTATGCTATGATCATGATCTCTTGTAGATTGCGAAGTTAACTATTGCTATGATAATATTGATGTGATCTATTCCTCCTACATATGCATGAAGGTGACAAGTGTGCATGCTATGCTAGTACTTGGTTTAGTCTTTTGATCTATCTTACACTAAAGGTTACTAAAATATGAGCATTATTGTGGAGCTTGTTAACTCCGGCATTGAGGGTTCGTGTAATCCTACGCAATGAGTTCATCATCCAACAAAAGTGTAGAGTATGCATTTATCTATTCTCGTTATGTGATCAATGTTGAGAGTGTCCACTAGTGAAAGTCTAATCCCTAGGCCTTGTTCCTAAATATCGCTATCGCTACTTGTTTGTCTGTTTTACCGCGTTACTACTGCCGCAATACTACCACCATCAACTACACGCCGAGCAAGCTATTTTCCGGCACCGTTGCTACTTATTCATACCACCCGTATTTCACTATCTCTTCGCCGAACTAGTGCACCTATTAGGTGTGTTGGGGACACAAGAGACTTCTTGCTTTGTGGTTGCAGTGGTTGCATGAGAGGGATATCTTTGACCTCTTCCTCCCCGAGTTAGATAAACCTTGGGTATCCACTTAAGGGAAACTTGCCGCTGTTCTACAAACCTCTCGCTCTTGGGGGCCCAACACCGTCTACTGTGAAAGGAGGGGGAACGTAGACATCAAGCTATTTTCTGGCGCCGTTGCCGGGAGGAAAGGTAAAAAGGCACTCATACTCCGGTTCCAGGTAACAATACTTTTCCGGCGCCATTGTGTTTGTGCTCGAAGCTATTTCCTTTAGATCCTGCAATTGCATCTTTTTGTTTCTTGTTTACACTAGTTAGGCATAATGGAAAACAACAAAAAATTTAGTGAGCTTTTTAATCTTTTTCCTGATTTAGAATTGTTTGGTGCAAACATTAAAAAACCAATGGAACCTCATTTGCATGCTAGTAGCGATGTTATTAGTATGAATGCAATTACTGCTAATGCTATGGAGAAGTCTAAGCTTGGGGAAGCTAGTTTTTGTGATCTTTTTAGCTTCCCATCTTTAGGTGAGAAAATTTACTCTGATAACACTTTATCTCCCATATGCGATAACTCTAATGATGCTTGTGATATTTTAAATGCACCTACTGAAAGTATTCCATATAAAATACCTATGAAGATTATTGAACGTGTTATGGATAACCGCTATGAAGGGGATGGAACTGTGCATCCTGGAGATCATTTACTGTTTTTGCATGAATTATGCGGGTTATTCAAGTGTGCAGGTATCTCTATGGATGAAGTGAAGAAGAAATTATTCTCTATATCGTTGTCTGGTAAAGCGGCGCGTTGGCATAAACTGCTAAAAGATGAGCATTCTCTTGATTGGAAGGATATTGTGCCTCTATTTTATTCTAAATTCTATCCTCCAAGTGAAATTCACAAAGACCGAAACCGAATATATAATTTCTGGCCTCATGATGGAGAGAGTATTGCCCAAGCATGGGAGAGATTGAAGTCTTTAATGCTGAAATGCCCCAATCATGAGCTTCCGGGTAATATCATCATTGATAATTTCTATGCAAGACTTTCTTTTCAAGATAAGACCTTGCTGGATGCTACTTGTTCTCGGATCATTCACGCGCAACAAAGAAGAGTTTAAAAGGGACCTTCTTGATCGGATTAAGGAGAACGCCGAAGATTGGGAGAACGACAAAGGTAAAGAGTCAGGTATAAATTATGATTATGAATGCATTGAAACTTTTATGGATACCGATAAATTTCGAAATATTAGTGCTACTTATGGTCTTGACTCTCAAGTTGCTCGCAAATCTTTATAAAGCCTTTGCTTCTCATTTTGAATTGCCTAAAAAGAATTTTGATAAGTATCATGAACCTTTTAAAGAGGCTTGCATGAAGAATGAAATTGTTGTTCATTATTGTAATGAGCATGCTCAAACTCCTAAGAATGCTATTTCCTATAAGCATGTTAATTTTTGTGGAATACATAGACCTTGTGGAGTTAATCAAATCAAAGATGAATATTGTATCCATCATGCTAATGAAAAAACTAGAAAGTGGTTTAGGGCTCTAGATGATCTTGGTAAAAAAGTTTGTGCCCTCTATCCTTTTATTTGTGAAGTTTGCCATGAAGTGGGTCATTTTAATTTTCAATGCTCCTCCAATGATAATTTGAACCCAATGAGTGCTTCAAATTTGTATTGTGATGATGAAATTACTCCTAATCAGCATGATGAACTTACTTTATTTTTGGGGTGTGAAGAATTGTCGAGAAAAATCTCTTTGTTACATATGAGTGATCTTGATATTGATGATGTCCTGCATGGGTGTTTTTCTTATTGCACTCGATAATAGTCATACAAATACTTACATACAAAATATTTTAGAAGATGACACCTTACCAAAATATGATAGGACCGCTGTGTGTTTTCAACTAATTAATGAAAAGGAGGGATCCTCCCAAGTTTCTTCTATTGTTTCGAAAGTAAATCAGGTTATGCGGACAAGCCACCCTTCAAGCCTCTCCCTCCTGAAGAAGGGAACGAGAAAAAGGAGAAGGAGAAGAAGAAGAAGGGAACGAAGAAGAAGAAGAAGAATAAGGGGAATAAAAAGAAAGAGGTAACAACATATCCCCGCGTATATGAGATAACGATAGGTAACCGTAAGTATGTTGCTCCTGATGATTATTGTGATAATGAATCTGAGTACGATGATCTTCCTATACCCTTTACCCATATTAATGATCATGATTTGGAAGAACACACTAACTTTGATGTTGGAAATCTCTTTGGTACTGATTATGAAAGTAATGATGATAGCATTATTCATGTCCCCTCAAACGATGATATTGGAAGCTCTAAGCTTGGGGATGTTGTGCTCAAAGATCCTATACTTGAGACCTCTACTTTTAGTGAAAATGATGATATCACATATTCTGGTCTAGATAATCGCTATAGAGATGGATATAACACATGTTACAATTATCCTTATGAAACTTGTCATGGTTATGATAGGCTTACTAAAAACAATTTCCTTAATATGCAATTTGTTTACCATGTTCAAATTCTTGATAATAATCTTACTCCAATTACTATTAATGAGAATAACTCTTCTTATGCCAAATTTAATGATACTTCTATGCATATGAACCATGATAAGAATGTTTTAAGTGATGGGTATATTGTGGATTTCATCAATGATGCTACTGAAAGTTATTATGAGAGAGGGAAATATGGTTATATGCATCTTAATAATATTAAGTTTCCCCTTTTATGTTGAGAATCTTGAAGTTACTCGTGTTTTATCCTCTTATGCTTGTCACTTTGTTCTTCATGAATTCATTTGTGTACAAGGCTCCTCTTCATAGGAAGCATGTTAGACTTAAATGTGTTTTGAATTTGCCTCTTGATGCTCTCTTTTGCTTCAACTACTATTTCTTGCGAGTGCATCATTAAAACTGCTGAGCCCATCTTAACGGCTATAAAGAAAGAACTTCTTGGGAGATAACCCATGTGTTATTTTGCTACAGTACTTTGTTTTATATTTGTGTCGTGGAAGTTGTTTACTACTGTAGCAACCTCTCCTTATCTTAGTTTTATGTTTTGTTGTGCCAAGTAAAGTCTTTGATAGTAAAGTGAATACTAGATTTGGATTACTGCGCAGTTCCAGATTTCTTTGCTGTCACGAATCTGGGTCTAATTCTCTGTAGGTAACTCAGAAAATTATGCCAATTTACGTGAGTGATCCTCAGATATGTACGCAACTTTCATTCAATTTGGGCATTTTCATTTGAGCAAGTCTGGTACCCTTTTAAAATTCGTCTTTACGGACTGTTCTGTTTTGACAGATTCTGCCTTTTATTTCGCATTGCTTCTTTCGCTCGTGTTGGGTGGATTTCTTTGTTCCATTACCTTCCAGTAGCTTTGAGCAATGTCCAGAAGTGTTAAGAATGATTGTGTCACCTCTGAACATGTGAGTTTTTGATTATGCACTAACCCTCTAATGAGTTTGTTTCGAGTTTGGTGTGGAGGAAGTTTTCAAGGGTCAAGAGAGGAGGATGATATACTATGATCAAGGAGAGTGAAAACTCTAAGCTTGGGGATGCCCCGGTGGTTCACCCCTGCATATTCTAAGAAGACTCAAGCTGTCTAAGCTTGGGGATGCCCAAGGCATCCCCTTCTTCATCGACAAATTATCGAGTTCCTTCTCTTGAAACTATATTTTTATTCGGCCACATCTTATGTACTTTACTTGGAGCGTCCGTGTGCTTTTGTTTTTGTTTTTGTTTGAATAAATGCTTGTGTGGGAGAGAGACACGCTCCGCTGGTTCATATGAACACATGTGTTCTTAGCTTTTTAATTTTCATGGCGAAGTTTCTTCTTCGTTAAATTGTTATATGGTTGGAATTGGAAAATGATACATGTAGTAACTCTAAAATGTCTTGGATAATTTGATACTTGGCAATTGTTGTGCTCATGTTTAAGCTCTTGCATCATATACTTTGCACCCATTAATGAAGAAATACTTAGAGCTTGCTAATTTGGTTTGCATATTTGGTTTCTCTAGAGTCTAGATAACATCTAGTATTGAGTTTTGAACAACAAGGAAGACGGTATGGAGTCTTATAATGTTTACCATATGTCTTTTATGTGAGTTTTGCTGTACCGTTCATCCTTGTGTTTGTTTCAAATAACCTTGCTAGCCTAAACCTTGTATCGAGAGGAAATACTTCTCATGCATCCAAAATACTTGAGCCAACCACTATGCCATTCGTGTCCACCATACCTACCTACTACATGGTATTTATCCGCCATTCCAAAGTAAATTGCTTGAGTGCTACCTTTAAAATTCCATCATTCACCTTTGCAATATATAGCTCATGGGACAAATAGCTTAAAAACTATTGTGGTATTGAATATGTACTTATGCACTTTATCTCTTATTAAGTTGCTTGTTGAGCGATAACCATGTTTCGGGGACGCCATCAACTATTCTTTGTTGGATATCATGTGAGTTGCTATGCATGTCCGTCTTGTCCGAAGCAAGAGAGATCTACCACCTTCATGGTTGGAGCATGCATATTGTTAGAGAAGAACTTTGGGCCGCTAACTAAAGCCATGATTCATGGTGGAAGTTTCAGCTTTGGACATATATCCTCAATCTCATATGAGAATAATAATTGTTGCCACATGCTTATGCATTAAAGAGGAGTCCATTATCTCGTTGTCCATGTTGTCCCGGTATGGATGTCTAAGTTGAGAATAATCAAAAGCGAGAAATCCAAAATGCGAGCTTTCTCCTTAGACCTTTGTACAAGCGGCATGGAGGTACCCCATTGTGACACTTGGTCAAAACATGTGCATTGCAAAGATCCGGTAGTCCAAGTTAATTAGGACAAGGTGCGGGCACTATTAGTATACTATGCATGAGACTTGCAACTTGTAAGATATAATGTACATAACTCATATGCTTTATTACTACCGTTGACAAAATTGTTTCATGTTTTCAAAATAAAAGCTCTAGCACAAATATAGCAATCGATGCTTTCCTCTTTGAAGGACCATTCTTTTTACTTTTATGTTGAGTCAGTTCACCTATCTCTCTCCACCTCAAGAAGCAAACACTTGTGTGAACTGTGCATTGATTCCTACATACTTGCATATTGTACTTGTTATATTACTCTATGTTGACCATTATCCATGAGATATACATGTTACAAGTTGAAAGCAACCGCTGAAACTTAATCTTCCTTTGTGTTGCTTCAATACCTTTACTTTGATTTATTGCTTTATGAGTTAACTCTTATGCAAGACTTACTAATACTTGTCTTGAAGTACTATTCATGAAAAGTCTTTGCTATATGATTCACTTGTTTACTCATGTCATCACCATTGTTTTGATCGCTGCATTCACTACATATGTTTACAAATAGTATGATCAAGATTATGATGGCATATCACTTCGGAAATTATCTTTGTTATCGTTTTACCTGCTCGGACGAGCAGTAACTAAGCTTGGGGATGCTTGATACGTCTCCGACGTATCGATAATTTCTTATGTTCTATGCCACATTATTGATGATACCTACATGTTTTATGCACACTTTATGTCATATTCGTGCATTTTCCGGAACTAACCTATTGACAAGATGCCGAAGTGCCGGCTTCTCGTTTTCTCGCTGTTTTTGGTTTCAGAAATCCTAGTAACGAAATATTCTCGGAATTGGACGAAACGAAGACCCGTGTTCCTATTTTCCCGAAGCATCCAGAACACACCGGAGAGGTCGAGAGGGGGCCACAGGCCCACCAAACTATAGGCCGGCGCGGCCGTGAGGGGGCCGCGCCGCCCTATAGTGTGGGCCCCCCGTAAGCCCTCCTCGCGCCGCCTCTTCGCCTATATAAAGCCTCCGTCGCGAAAACCCCGAGGCGGAAAACCACGTAAAACCTTCCGCAGCCGCCGCCATCGCAAAGCCAAGATCCGGGGGAC
>NC_061509.1:34362034-34385005 GCF_022539505.1 Lolium rigidum
GCTAACTAAAGCCATGAATCATGGTGGAAGTTTCACTTGACATAAATCCTCAATCTCTTATGAGAATATTAATCGTTGTTGAATGCTTAAGCATTAAAAGAGGAGTCCATTATCTCGTTGTCTATGTTGTCCCTGTATGGGTGTCTAAGTTGAAGAATGATCAAAAGCGAGAAATCCAATGCGAACTTTCTCCTTAGACCCTTGTACAGTGCGTGATAGAGGTACCCCTTTGTGACACTTGGTTGAAACATATGCATATGCAATGATAATCGTAGTTAATCCAAGCTAATTAGGACAAGGTGCGGCACTATTAGTATACTATGCATGAGGCTTGCAACTTGTAAGATATAATTTACATAACTACATATGCTTTATTACTACCGTGACAAAATTGTTTCACGTTTTCAAAATAAAAGCTCTAGCACAAATATAGCAACCGATGCTTTCCTCTTTGAAGGACCTTTCTTTTACTTTTATGTTGAGTCAGCCTCCACCCATCTCTCTCCCACCTCAAGAAGCAAACACTTGTGTGAACCGTGCATTGATTCCTACATACTTGCATATTGCACTTGTTATAGTACTTGCTTGCATTGACAACTATCCAGTTGGGATCGACATTCTTACTTATCGAAGATACTACGATACACCCCCTATACTTGTGGGTCATCAACAGGACACACAACAAAATGGGGCATTGAATTATCCGCTTTCGACATCAATTACAAAGCCAGGACTGCGATCAAATCCCAGATCTTGGCAGATTTCGTCGCAGATTGGATAGAAGCCCCGGATGCAAATCTGGAGCCGGAACCGGAAACATGGGTCATGCACCTCGATGGATCCAGGAAGCATCAAGGCTCAGGAGCCGGAGTCACCCTGAAGTCCCCTACCGGAGAAGAACTGTAGTACGTTCTGCAGATTCACTTCGAAGCTACAAATAACATGGCGGAATACGAGGCTCTACTACACGATCTGCGCATCGCTAAGGAAATTGGGATCAAGCACATCATATGCTGTGGAGATTCTGACCTGGTGGCACAACAAGTAGCTGGAACCTGGAACGCCAGAAACTCCGTTATGGCGGCTTACAGAGACGAAGTTGACGAGATCGTGATACGTCTCCGACGTATCGATAATTTCTTATGTTCCATGCCACATTATTGATGATATCTACATGTTATATGCACATTTTATGTCATATTTATGCGTTTTCTGGAACTAACCTATTAACAAGAGGCCGAAGTGCCAGTTCATTCTCGCTGTTTTTGGTTTCAGAAATCCTAGTAACGAAATATTCTCGGAATTGGACGAAATCAACGCCCGGGTTCCTATTTTGCCCGGAAGCATCCGGAACACCCGAGAGTCGCCGCAGGAGGGCCACACAGGCCCCGGATGATAGGCCGGCGCGGCCCAGGGCCCGAGCCGCGCCGCCTTATGGTGTCGTCGCCCCTTCGACCTTCCGACGCCGCCTCTTCGCCTATATAAAGGTCCCGGACCTAAAACCTCGATACGAAAAGCCACGGTACGAGAAACCTTCCGAGCCACCGCCATCGCGAAGCCAAGATCCGGGGGACGGAGTCTGCGTTGCGGCACGCCGCCGGGACGGGAAGTGCCCCGGAAGGCTTCTCCATCGACATCACCGCCATCTTCATCAACGCCGCTGTCTCCCATGAGGAGGGAGTAGTTCTCCATCGAGGCTCGGGGCTGTACCGGTAGCTATGTGGTTAATCTCTCTCCTATGTGCTTCAATACAATAATCTCATGAGATGCCTTACATGATTGAGATTCATATGATGATGCTTGTAATCTAGATGTCATTATGCTAGTCAAGTGGATTTTACTTATGTGATCTCCGGAGACTCCTTGTCCCACGTGTGTAAAGGTGACGAGTGTGTGCACCGTGTGGGTCTCTTAGGCTATATTTCACGAGAATACTTATTCACTGTTATGAATGGCATAGTGAAGTGCTTATTTATATCTCTTTATGATTGCAATGTGTTTGGTATCACAATTTATCTGTGTGCTACTCTAGTGATGTTATTAAAGTAGTTTTATTCCTCCTGCACGGTGTAATGGTGACAGTGTGTGCATCCGTGTTAGTACTTGGCGTAGGCTATGATTATGATCTCTTGTAGATTATGAAGTTAACTATTGCTATGATGGTATTGATGTGATCTATTCCTCCTACATAGTGTGAAGGTGACAAGTGTGCATGCTATGTTAGTACTTGGTTTAGTTGTGTTGATCTTTCATGCACTCTAAGGTTACTTAAATATGAATGCCGAATGTTGTGGCGCTTGTTAACTCCGGCTTGAGGGAGCTCTTGTAGCCCTACACAACGAATGGTGTTTGTCATCCAACAAGAGGGTGTAGAGTCTAGCATCTATCTATTTATTCTGTTATGTGATCAATGTTGAGAGTGTCCACTAGTGAAAGTCTAATCCCTAGGCCTTGTTCCTAAATACTGCTATCGCTGCTTGTTTACTGTTTTACTGCGTTACTACTGCTGCGTTACTACTGCTTGTTTACTCGTCTCGGGCAAAGCACTTTTCTGGTGCCGTTGCTACTACTTATTTATACCACCTGTATTTCACTATCTCTTCGCCGAACTAGTGCACCTATTTGGTGTGTTGGAGACACAAGAGACTTCTTGCTTTGTGGTTGCAGGGTTGCATGAGAGGGATATCTTTGACCTCTTCCTCCCTGAGTTCGATAAACCTTGGGTGATCCACTTAAGGGAAAACTTGCTGCTGTTCTACAAACCTCTGCTCTTGGAGGCCCAACACTGTCTACAGGAAAAGGAGGGGGCATAGACATCAGATCGCCAAATGCTTCCTCGGATACGAATTCAAGTACGTCAGGAGAGACGATAACACAACGACAGATATGCTATCCAAGCTTGGATCCGGCAGGAAACCAATTCCGCCTGGCATTTTCCTGGAGCATCTACGGATACCCTCAGTAAAGGGCGCTAACCCGGAAAACCTGGACATGGCAGTATCTCCGGCTAGAGAAGTGATGGCTATCATTCCGGCCCGGACACAACCGTTCCTGGACTACCTCATTGATCGAAAGTTGCCGGAGGACGAGGTCCTCGCACGACAGATCATCAGACGAGCAAGATCCTACACAATAATTGATGGACAGCTCTACAAACGAAGTGCAATTCATCGGGGTGTTCATGAAATGCGTCTCCAATCAGGATGGCATAGAAATCCTCAGAGAGATTCATGCTGGCGATTGCGGGCATCACGGCGCTCCCAGGTCCCTCGTTGCTAAAGCCTTTCGTCAAGGATTTTACTGGCTCATAGCTAAAGAAGATGCTGAAAAGTTAGTGAAAACCTGTCGAGGCTGTCAATACTACGCTACTCAACCAACTGCTCCCGCTCAGGAGCTCAAGACTATCCCTATCACATGGCCGTTCGCGGTCTGGGGGCTTGATATGGTGGGCAAGCTGGAAAAAATAATCTCCTGGCGGTTTTGAGTACCTCTTGGTCGCTATTGACAAGTTCAGTAAATGAATCGAGGCAAAGCCAGTGAGAAAATCCGATGGTGCTACCGCACTTAAATTCGCCTGTAGCCTCGTAGTGAGATACGGCATCCAACACAACATAATCACAGACAATGGCACAAACTTCGCACAAGGAGAATTGAAAGATTATTGTCATGATGTTGGGATCCGACTGGACCTAGCATCTGTGGCCCATCCACAGTCCAATGGACAAGTGGAGCGAGCCAATGGCCTTATACTAGCCGGAGTTAAGCCTCGCCTTGAAGAACTGTTGCGTCGCGCAGCAGGAGCTTGGGCAGAAGAGCTAGAAGCTGTTTTGTGGAGTTTACGAACTACCCCTAACAGATCAACTGGGTTCACCCCCTTCTTCCTAGTATACGGATCCGAAGCAGTCCTTTCCTCAGACATCATAAACGATTCACCGCGAGTTTCCGCCTACAACTAAGATACAGCTGACGAGGCCAGACACCTTTCTGTGGACCTGATCGAAGAAGCTCGGAATTTAGCTGACCAACGCTCCACCATCTACCAGCAGAAACTCCGACGCTATCACAGTCGTCGAGTTCGGAATCGCTCGTTTATGGTCGGAGACTTAGTCCTCCGCCTTCGCCAGGTGAAAGAGCACAAGTTGCAATCTCCATGGGAAGGACCCTTTGTCATCAGCAAAGTTCTACACAATGGATCATATTACCTCGTCGATTTCCATGAGAAAAAAGATAGACCTGCAAATTGGTACCGGAAACGAAAACGAGAGGATCCGGATGACATCTATGATGAGACAGATCATCCCTAGAACATTGCACAACTACGTCCTTTCCACACTTAGCAATTTTTTCGAGTTACACACTCTGTAAAAGTTATACATGATCAATGAAATAAAGCATATGGTTCACTCTTAGAGTCTTTTACCTCCTTTACGTTTTCATTTTCGGATCGTGTATGTTTTCCGACTAAAACCGTAGAGCTGGATACTTCCGCCTAGGCGTGTATGAAAGTTGTGATTTTCAAAATCGTCCTTTAGGACGTAAGATTAAGTTTTCTGGTGGAAATGCTTTCTGTTGCGAACTCATGGATTCCTGGTAGCAACTTCCGGCACCTAGGCTGGGGGCTTGTTTCCGCGGTTATTGACGGATTGCCATTGGGCTTCGTCGCCGCTGGCGAGCATTTCCGGCTAAAGGTCTTCCGGCTTGTGGAAGGTCAAGTGAGCAAGCCGGAAAACACAACAACCAGCACTTGCTTTCAACAAACGAAACATGCAAATAAATTTTAACGGATAGCAGGATAAGTTTTTTCCGCCCATGCATAACTGTTTCGGTCCTAGCTACTTAAGAATTTAAGTTATATTACAAACCCACTCCGGGACCAAAATGATGCTCTTCATTGTTTTTCAGGTTCTACTCGGAGACATGATCTTCATCCTCTGAGGCCACATACGCGGAAGCGTCACCAGAATCTTCATCGGAACCTTCGTCGGATTGATCCGCGCTGGAGCCCGAGCCTTCCTCGACATCTTCGTCTTCCTCTTCGGAGAAACCTTCGGGCAGATCGTACTTGTTGTACCTTCGACAAGTGATTCACTCACTCGGCTGACAAACGATCATACCCTTGGGTCTCCGCGAGGGCGAGCTTGACGTTGGCGCCCTTGGGAACTCCGCGCGCGACTTCCGCCAGGTTCATTTCAGGGCAATGAGCTTTGCACGTTGCCAAGGTGAGAGAGGCGACCCCGCGGGCGGAAGACGCTTGCCAGTCCTTGATAAGATCCGGCACCATCCGCATAAGCTTGGTCATGCGATCGATCACGGTGGTTCCGGATCTCTTCAAGTTCATGGACTTGGCGATCCCGCGACATGCTTCAAAGAGATCGTTGATGGAGTTCCGTGCATCTTCATAAGCTTATGTCCTGGTGGGTTTCTCCGGGTCCCATTCGAATCCGAGAATGGCTGTAAAACAAAACGGTCAGTTTCCTATGTGATAAAGGCAGAATCAACACGAAGAAGCCGAAAACAACAATAAGTCCTTACGGAAGATCAGCTTGTCAATATCATCCGCCTCCGTCTCAGAAGTTTTAGCTTTCGCGACTAGCGTCTTTATCCGCGCGTTGCTCTTCTTCAGCTTGTCGCCCAGCTCCGCGATGTCCTGAGCATGTTTTTCCTCTCGCTCCTTTTTCTCCCTTGCCTCCTTCTCGGAGGATTTTTTTAGAAAGTCCTGGAGAGAGTCATGCTCGGCTTGCAGCACTTCAAGCTTAGCGAAAGCTCGTCGATGGAAGGTTTCGTGGCAAGTTGTTCTGGAAGTCGGAAATAGAAGAACACAATTAGTTCAAAAAATATAGTTACATTGCAGAACCTGGGGGCTAAGCCGGAACCATTACCTTCATAGTTCTTGAGGCGGGTCTCCAGGATCGCAATGGACTTTTGGCTTTCCGCGTCCCTATTTTGCAGCATCTCGATTTCTTTCTTCTGCTCCAGCACATGGACGCGCAAGTCTTCATGCAGCTTCCGCGTGTTCTGAGAAGCAGGTAAGAGTTAGTCGGAAATTCAAAATTCTGGGGGCTGGACGTGAAGCTAAAATCCTTAGTGTGTGAAAATTTTGATTTTCCGCTAAGGTCCACAGTTAAAAGACATTGGCTCATACATGTTACTCGGAAAATGCATAAACCAATGCTTGGGGGCTGGTGTTACCTGACGCACATTCTTGTGCTTGGCGAAGAAAACTTTGAGACCACTCTCAAGTTCATTCAGCTCTTGTTCTTCCGTGCTCGCAGGTCCCCACACTTGATCCATCATGCTGGATATTTGCTCGTGGCGTTGTGAAAGGGGGACTCTTTGCAGAATCGGAAAAAGATGAGGATGAGTCTGGGGCGTGCCGGTGGCACGGCTTAGGAATAATTTCTTTTCGACATCATCAGCCGGAGCTTCAGCCGAGGTAACAGGAGGTTGTTCAGGCGGAGGTGTAGGCGAGGACGCGCCCTTGCCGGAATCGCCTTTGCCGGATTCGGCAGTTGGTTCCTCCGGGAGATCATCAAGGTTGATGACATCCTTGGGATCCGGCTTGGCGGAGGAAGAGGCTTTGAGCGGAACCTCCACTTCAGGAGTTACAGGCACAGAAGCCGGAGATGGCTTGGCCTTTTTTTTGGGGTTCTTGGAGGGCTTGCTTCCGGGAGTTTTGCTGCATACAAGTAAAGGTGTAACACTTAACAAATGCCTGATTATATATGCTAGCAAAGGAATTCTAGACGGAAATCAAGCACTCGCGAGGATGTCATGAAAAATTGGTCAATGTTTGGCTGCATTTGCTTGCTGGTGTCGATCTGCTTGAGGCGCTGTTTTTCCTTTTCCGCCCTCCGGGTAGCCGCGACACTTGGTGTCTCGCGGGCGCGTTTTGAGGCAGGGCCGGAAGGAGCAGCTCTTTTTTGCTTGGCGGGGCCTGATGTTTCAGGAATCTCCGCGTCGGAAGCAGCCTCAGGGTCGTTGGTTCCTGAGTGAGGGACTCGGAGTAAGGTTCCGAGGTCTTTCTCCTCTAGCTCCTCCAGCTGAGCATGCAAACACTTAGATAAATTTTGCGGAGAATGGCAAAGGAGTTGGCGTTATAACAAGAAAATTACCGCGGTCCCGGAGCCGTTGACATGGATATCCTTGTTGCACACGTGGATCCGAAGATCACGCGGAATCTTGATCAGGAGCCGGATCCGTTTGTCGATGGCGTCGGAGGAAAGGTTGTCCTTGGAGGCGCGCATAAGATCATCGCGCCCCGTGTACTGGAACATCAGGCGGTCCCGATGCTGAAGAGGCTGGATCCGCTTTGTGAACCAGGACATTGTAAGGTCCTTCCCTGTCAGCCCGTCCTCCGTCAATTTGCAGATCCGCCTTACGGTGCGAGTCAGCACTGGTGACTCAGAAAGATGTGGACATTGCGTCCAGGCCGGAGTCTCGCTGGCGGGGCACTTTTTGAAGGCAGGCAGCACCCCCGCGTTCGCCGGGTCGGAAACGTCCTTCAGATAGAAAAGCCTCCGGACCAGTACCGCGCGGATTCGTGGCGGTCGGTAGGAGGATAGACGCGTCCAGGGCGGAATTTGAACGTGATTGTCCCGCAGGTGGCCAACTCTGAAGACTGAGGATTTTTCTCCTTTTTGACGGAGAAGAAGTATTGGAAGAGGTTGAGTTCCGGGGTTACCCGGAGGTGGCCTTCACACAACGTTACATGGTTGCTGATGGCCAGTATGCTGTTCGACGAGATGTTGTGTGGCTGCAGCCCGTACGCCTTTAGAATTTCGGAGAAGAAATCGCTAGGCGGAAAGGAAAAGCCACGCTCGACGAGCGCCTTGGTCACCACCATTTCTCCGGCTTCGGGAGCTGGAGTTAACGAACCCGGAATCGTCCGCCAGGACCCGGGCTTTAAAAATCCTTCCGCCTCGAGGTTGCGGAGTTCGGTCTCGGTGGTGGTGCAGGGCCACCACTTTCCCTTGGCTTCGCTGTCTCGCGCGCGAGCCTTGGATTTTTTGGCGGCTGCTTCCTCCACCTTTTTCTCCATCTGTTCTGCCCCTGCGGTCTCTTCCGGGTTGGCAGACGTTCCCTCGATGTTTTTGCCGGAATCCTTTGAGGGCTCCAGCTGAATGGGGACGAAAGGGGGAGGGGCGGAAGAGATAGGCGTCGCCATGATTGGCTCGGAGGTGGGAGGCGGAGTTGAAGAAGACATCTGAAAAGAGAATGCGAAGATAGCTAAACTTAGCCGGATCCAACACTGATACCCTATTCATCCCTACCAAGTACGTCAAGAAGAAAAAGCTTTGAGGGCTTACCGGAATGGATTCCGCGGTGGTCGGAGTCGCCGGCGGCGAGGTTTTGCTACGGTGGCTCGCTGAACTTAAGAACACGAAGAACGCCTCGCGGCGGCGAATCAGCTCCGGCGAAACTCCGGCGAACTCCGGTGCGGCGGAGGAAAAGCTCAGAGGCGGCGCTGTGCGAGAGGTGAAAAGGGGGGCGAATGGGGTGAATGGGGTGAACGACGGATATTTATAGGCTGATGGGAGGAGATTCGTGCTCCGCATCCTGTGGTCGGAACGCAAGCGTCGCACCGTTGGATGATCGACACGTGTCAAAAACCCTAAGAGGTGAAAATGGCTAAGGATAAGTTACCGCTCAAATTGCCCGAAAATAGCGCCAAGATTGGCGGAACTGTTTGAACTTCTTGAGGTTCCGGGTAAAAATTTAAAAAGCTATCAACCCTTATCCAAGCAGGGAAGTAACCCGGAGACATGTTATAAACAGTGTTGTCGATGGATGAAGTCCCGCGGGATAGAGGTATTTTCCGACTAAACGTTGGGAAAGGAGATAAGATGAAGTTGGAGTTCTTCAAGTTTCCCCATGTTGCCGAGATTGCCGGAAGTCACGAAGCTTTAGCAAGGCGGAAACAAGAGGTGAATCTCGGAGAACTCTGGGGGCTACTGTTGTGGGTATACTTCATGGGTGTACCATCGACAGTACCTAGATCCGGCAAGCCCGGGTGGCCCACAGATGGTGATGTGGCATGTGGCCCATCGGGTGGCCCACAGATGGTGATGTGGCATGTGGCCCATCGGGTGGCCCACAGATGGTGATGTGGCATGTGGCCCATCGGGCGGCCCAGTTGCTGTTGATCATGAAGGATGAAGTCCAGCCCAAGATTAGGAAGCCGGATCCTAACCGACCTTCGGAGGAGGCCGGATCCGTGGAGGCCCATGTGGAACCCGGATCCAGTACGTAGATGGAAGGCGGATCCTTGACGTACACGGCAAGATATTGTACTGTAGTTAGACAACTTGTAATCCGGCTAGGACTCTCCAGGTAAACCCTAGATCCGTGTGCCTTTATAAGCCGGATCCCGGGAGCCCTAGAGGCATAACGACAACTCATTGTAACAACGCGAAAGCCTCCAGATAATTCCAGACAAGCAGCAGTAGGCCTTGCCATCGTGCAGGTGATCCGAAGCTGGGTAAATCGCGTACCACCGTCCCGAGGACTCTCCGCCCAATGGCCCCTACTTCTTCTTCCCTCCATGAGGATCCCTCCTCTGGAGTACCGTCAAATAGGCAACGACAGTGGCGGAGGCGGCAGAGAGCGCGGAA
This sequence comes from Lolium rigidum, assembly GCF_022539505.1. Taxonomy (NCBI): domain Eukaryota; kingdom Viridiplantae; phylum Streptophyta; class Magnoliopsida; order Poales; family Poaceae; genus Lolium; species Lolium rigidum. The sequence goes on from NC_061509.1 coordinate 34,371,646, forward strand.
GGGCACCTCGCGGCGACCAGGGCGAAGATCGCCAACGCCATGGCCGAGCTCGCGGAGGCGCGGGCGGCCATCGTTGCCCCTCCGGCGGACGCCGTCATCCACGACATCGCGGACGACGACCCCCCCCCCCCGTTCCCACCCGCTTTGAGTGCGCCGGCGACCAGCGGGTTCTACTCGCGTCCTTCGAGTCCCTGGCTGGGGACGCCCAGTGCCGTCAGGCTTGGGTGGCGGAGGAGGAAGCCCACAGCTATGTGATGGCCATCGCTCGGGGGTTAATGTGCTCCGACCTGGACTCGCTGCAGCGCACGGGCCCTTCTCCGGCGCGGGTCGAGCAGGAGAACCGGGAGCTGGAGGTCGCCATTGCCGCCAGGGACGAAGCGGTGGCGGAGGCGGCTAGGGATAGGGCCCGCTTCATCGCCGACGTGGCGGCGATCCAGGCGGCGGTGGCCCAGGCGAACGAGGACGCGGCGGCGGTCCAGGCGGCGGCGGAGGAGGCCCAGGCGGCGGCTACCCAGGTGGCGTTGGCCCAGGCGGAGGCCCTGTGGGACAGCTCCCTGGCCGAGGCCCTCGAACGCCGCAGGCGGCAGGACGAGATGTCGTTCGCCGGCGTGCGCGGAGTGCGCGAAGCGCTCCCGCTTCGACGACGGCGCCGGCCCTTCCGGCGGCTAGTAGTAGGACGCGCGACTGCGAGTAACCGAGGCCGGTGTAGGCCGCGCGACGGCGAGTAGGTACGGCCATTGTAGTTTTAGGTTAACTCGACTAACCATCTTTGTAAAGATGGTCCTTTTGGCCAATCAATAGTAATGAAAAAATCTTTTGCTTACCTACTCACTGCCGACCGGGCCCGGATGCACCCAACGCGGACAGATTCCGCGACCGCAGACGACCCAATCACTTTGCGTTGCCCCGCTGGAGGTGGTGACAGCCGCATTTCCGGTCACGGCGGACACAAACGGTCGCTCAGCGTCGCGCCGCTAAGATGCCCTAAGCACTACCCAAGTCAGTTTGGTTGCAAACCAAAACGGAGGCACTAGTGTACAATTTCTTTTGGAAGAGCCATGGCTATAATCCAAACAATAGGACCTTGCCAAAATTTTGGTCTTTGCCACTACGGTTACTAGTACAATTTTGTGGCATCTTTGCAGACCATACTCCCTCGCCTGTCTCCTGCACAGGGATGCCGTTGCGCCGCCTCCCGGCCTGCCGCCGGCGATCGCTCCCCCTCCCCTGGTGCTGAGCCGCCACATCTCGGAGCTCTACATCCTTCCCTGCCTAATCCGCGCCATCCCGCCCGCCGCCGGCCGCCGGCCGCCCCCTGGTGCTCTGCCGCCGCATCTTGCACTTTTCCCCACCCTAAACCCTCGCCTCCACCGACCAATTTCCATATCCTTTGGTCTCTCTCTCGGATCTCGGCGTCGTCTCCCTCCTGGCTCTGGCCGTCACCTAGCTGCTGGAGTGGATCGGAGGGGATCCATCCCTTCTCTTCTCCTCTAGGTAAGGAAGGAACCCCACGTCCCAATTCTTTCCTTTCCATGGCAGTAAGCGAGCTGCACTCCTTGAATTGGATATATGGTCTGCTGCCCGTTCCGATCTCCACACACTCGGAATGCCCCAAACGGACTCGGCCCTCCTTTTTTTTCTTCAGTTTCTGCATTCTCATTCTGAATGAATTCTGTTTGTGCAGGTACTCGCCTCCACCGAGCATGTCGCCGCCACTGCCGGACGAGCTTCTCGAGGAGGTCTTCCTTCGCCTCCCGCCGGACGAGCCGGAGTGCCTCGTGCGCGCATCCCTGGCCAGCAAGCTCTGGCTCGACACCCTCTCCGGCCCTCGCTTCGGCGGTCTCTACCGCAAGTTCCATGGAGCTCCGCCTATGTTGGGCTTCATTTACTGCCCGGCCTTTTATTCCTCGGGATACAGAATGGACGAGTACGACAAGGTTCCGTACTACAAAACCGCCACAAAGTTCCGTGCGCGCATTCCCGACGATGACTGGGGGTGCTGGTTCTACGAGCCGTGGGACTGCCGCCATGGCCGCGTCCTCCTTGTGGACGCAGATGCATTAGCCGCAGAGGGGTTAGCCGCCAAGTTTCTCGTTTGGAACCCCTTGACAGGCAGCCGGAGGGAGCTGGATGGGCCCCAGGCTCGAGATATCGTGGAATCCCAGAGCCTTACGGCCGCAGTGATTTGCGCCGTGCCCCGCTGCGACCACCGCGCGTGTGAGGAGGGCCCCTTCCGGGTGGTCTTGGTCACCCTGGACAAGAGTGATGTCGGTTGTGTTGCATGCGCATACATATCCTTGCCGCAGATGGGTGAAGGGAGCAAGCCATGCTCTGGTCTCTCTCTTGCGGATGAGTGGACTGAGTTGTCCGCTGATCTTGATCTTGTGGGTGTGAGTGCACGCATTGATTTTAAGCCCCAGGTCCTCATCGAAGAAGCACTTTATTTCGTGATTAAGAATGGTGATAGTGGCGTGCCGATAGCTATTCTCAAGTGTGACTTGGCATCTAATTGCTTATCACTGATTGATGTGCCGCCGCTGGAGTCTGGCGCAGACGGTGATAGTGAAACTATCCTCATGGCGACGGAGGATGGTAGTTTGGGGTTTGCACGATTGGACATGTTAAACCTCCGCCTGTGGTCAAGGCAGATGGGTTTCGACGGGGTTCTGTCATGGACTCAACATAGAGTCATCAATCTGAAAGAACTCCTCCCCATCCAAAATCCCAAGTTAAGACTTACACTGGTTGGATCTGTGGAGGGTAGTGATACCATTTTCGTGACCACAGATCTTGGTATATACGGGATTAATCTCAAGTCACGAAGTGTGAAGAAGCTATGGAAGAGAGAAATCTTTCATTATTTGATGCCATACATGAGTTTCTACACTCCTCGAGGTATGTGTGTATGTCCTTTGTTTTATGATCTGGGAATAATTCTCAAGTAATAACATAAATCAGATCAAAAGTTACATTTCATGTTTCAGTCGTGACACATATATCTTTTAAGCAAACTATGAGTGCTATGTAACACCCGAACGTAACACCTAATTATGCTTATGTCTACCTAATAGGCAATTTTTTAAAGTCATGTTTTCTCCTTTTTTTAATCTCACTGACAACTTTATTTCCAGAAATGGTGAACCCCGCCAATGCGACTCCTTGACTCCTTTAATAAGAGAAGCAGGCCACTCTCACCCTGTTTAGGAAAGATCACCACTTGGAGGCGACATGGGTCTTATGATCCGTTGAGTCAGTATTTAGTAGCTGCTTTTGTGCAGCGGTACTTGTTTTCCTATAGTGTGGTGTTGGCTTTTGTCATTAATCTCGTGAATTTAGCTGCGTCATTGCCCGTTGGCGTATGTAACCGGGAATGGATTATCTTGTAATGAATCTCTAATTTCTTGCAGTGTCAGCTACATGATCTGTTGTTTAATTAGCTTAAAAACACATCTTCAGACAGCAGCTCAGTCTTCCCATTTTTAAAACTTTACAGTTTGCTGTACCACCTTTGATCCAATCTCTATATTATCCCAAAAGAGGTAGCATAGCTAGTATTTTCGGTCTCTCAAGGGATGATGATGTTTCTGCAGTTCTGCATGATTTCTTGCTGACATGTCTTAATTTACGTTGTGAACTTAATTAGTGCTATGTGTCAAGTACCATTGTTACTGTAGTTTTTTAGCAAGCAATGTTACTGAAGAGTATAACACGTAAACTGGAATCTTGAGCTGTACATGCTGATGTGATATGGGCAAATATCTCGTAGAGATTTTATGCTTCAGTAACTCCACAAAAAGTGTTAGGTATTTGTTCGTTATTTGTTGCATATTTTTTTGGCCTACCATGGACATAATAGTAGACTTCATTGCCCATGTAGTGAGATGAAGATCTTCATATGTTTGGTCATAGAGTGCAAATCTATAGCGATCATTGCAATTATTTTGGTTTTCCATAATTTCTAGATTGATTCAAAGAGTGTCCTTAGTTCTTAGACAAAATGTTTCACTCAAAAGAATCAGCACACATTTATCTGTGCTTCCTGTGCCTATACATATGGAAGAGGTATTGCTCTGTCAGAAATGCCTGATAGCTAATTAACTTTGTTCGCCCTTCATGGGCACAACAAATTGTATTGTGAGCTGGCTGGTTTTCTGCATGTCATGGAGATAGCTTTGATTTACATGGCACGCCTGTCTCTCTTTTGCATTTCCTTCATATGTGGGTATTTTTCTTCTTCTTTACAGCAGGATATAAATTTGTATCATGTTATTCATTGCTGGAGAATCCTTGTTATGGTGACAGAATCTGAAGAGCAGGATGCCACCCTAGTCAACAGGAAAGGGGATAACTTGGAGGCAGCATGGATCTTGTGATGAAACATGTCACTAGCTCTAGCTGGTAGGTGTTTTGTTAGTGCTTTATTTCCCAATGCTGTTGTTGGCTGTTGTTAGTAAGTTTGGTAATTTTTCTCCGGTTGCCCGTCTTAAGGGTGATCTTTTGATCATGCCATGATGGGCATAATTCCCGATTAAGGTTTCAGAACTTTAGTTACATGGTACAATGCTAGGGTACTGATAAATTTGGTTGACGCCATGCAAGTAGCGAGGTCACGATAGATAAATTAGTTAGGTTCTTAAGCAGTACACGGCGCAAGTAAAAGGACAAATGCAGTAACTTGTATACAAGGAGTAAACCAACTTGCGCTTGCAATATAGGCCTGAGTCGCACTAGTGTGGACGTGTGGTAGGCGCTGTAAACTGCGCGCTAAAAAATCGCTGAAATCGCGCGTGGGAAGTGGATGCGCGAAAACCTAGCGCGGTAAAATATTTAACGCTAGCGGGATTCTGCGCCATCCTACGCGCAAAAAATGGCGCGCCGCTTCTAGTGCACACTATTAAACGAGGCGCGCGCCCCCAACCGCTTGAGAAGTTCCCACCACGCGCGGCTCCACCTTAGGCCGCGCGTCGCTCCGCCGTGATGTCTCCCCGCCGCCGCTCGAGCTCAAGGTACCGCGGTGCGGAGATTTGGAGTGGCGACGAGCGCATCGGCCTCGACACGTACGAGACGGCATGCGCGTACGACGCGATGGCCTGGCACCTCGGCCGTCCTCACCGTTCGATGAAATTCACCGATGTTTGGACGTTCCAGCAAGGCGAAGATCTCGCGCCGCTGCCGGCTGTCATGCAGGAGGCGAGGCAGCGCCATCATGAGCTCGAGAATCGCCTCCTCATCGCCGAGCGGGACGAGCGCATGCGCCTCGACTGGGCGCGGCGCTTCCCGGAGGACGCGGCCGCAGAGATCGCCTTCTTCGTCGAGAAGGCAGAGATGAAGGCGGCGCAGAAGGCGGCGAAGAAGAAAGATAGGGAGGTGAGGAGGGCAAAGAAGGATGCCGCGAAGAAGGGCAAGGACCGCGAAGAAGGGCAAGGAGCATGTACAGACAGAGCACCACATAAGATCAAACTCATGGTTATGTTCCAGGCTGTTACAGATAATTGCCCGTGATGCATTGTGCTGAATCCTAGCATTTCTCCATGTTATCTTTTCCGCTGATATATCTCTGTTTTATTTCCATGTTCTAGCATTCCTTTTCGATCAAGAGGACAACAGGCCTGATCTGCAAATCTATTCCGTAGTTTGCAATATCTTCAGATCGAGTCAAGGGTCTGAACAACCCATGGCTAGTTTTCAGATAGAAAGAGGTGTCGCTGAAGGTTGAGCTTGTGAGCGATGTGTGTGTGCCTTGAAATAGGCAAATGAACTTAAGCATTGGATGTAGAAGCTGCAGAGCCATGAGTTGCTTGCACATGGCGATTTTCCTGGAGAATAGGGGAGAAACAAATTAATAAGTGCAGTTAAATACCCGCTCTCTGAGAGGAATGATGAAGGCATCGGAGAAACATGCGGCCTGGGGCATCTGCTCGTTCTATTGCCAGAGGTGCCTAGTGTTGGTCCTGCTCAACTCATATGGGAAAATATAAAAGGATTTCAGAGGCTGGCTAATCTATTTTAGTTTCTCTAGCCATTCTTCAGTAGTAATGTCTTTTCTGTGACTTTGCAGTTGCCGTATTTTTTATGTAGCAAACACCTGCTTTTGCACGGATCTTCCCGTTGAGAATAAACATCAATATATCGGTCTCTTTAGCATACAAGGGACAACGGTCTGTATCTTAGGTACGTGTAGCATTGATATTTATGCGCAAACAAGCCTAAGACCAAAAGCAAATAACGGTCTGTAACATTGATATCAATGCTTTTTTTCTTTGATAGGAGTACGTGCCAACAACGATTTAACGCTCTATTTTCTGTGTAAAGCCAACAACATTTTGCTAACAACTAGGGGAAGTGAAAATGCTCCAGATTCTTCTAATCAAACGGCTGCCGTATTTTTTTTTTTTTGCATATTTGCAGTATTTTCACCTGATACGTTTCCTAACAACTACAACTAAAAAACATCCTGTCAAAGAGAGAACAACTACTAGAAATATGTTTAATGTTTTGGTGTTCAACATGCAGTAGTCGCTTATGATTTTGCTATCTCGAGATTTTTTTTTTGTTTCTTCTCCTCCTCGAAACAGGCTTTCGCCCCGCTATATTAATATAGCAACCAAGATACAACAAGCATGCTGGGACCGCAGCACAACCAGGTCCAAACAAAAACACAAAGAAAGATAAGAGAAACAAATGCCGACTACGGCTGAGCGACGAACACGAAAACAACTCGCAACCGCTGCGCCCTCCGGAAAAGTACCACCACGCTCCCCGCAATCCGAATCGCCGCATACAAAGCAACACCTTCAACAAGGAAAATGACGATGACGTCGCTGCTGCCCGGACAAGTCCTAGGGTTTCCCCGGTATGCGGAGGTGATGGGGGAGGGGTACACGCGACACCCTTCAGGAAGGAATGGCGACACCCACAGGCGTCGCCGCGTCGGTGTCGGACACTCCGACAGGGATTTCTCCCGACCCACACCGCCACCACCTCGAACAATCCAAACTGCGCCACCCCACCCGTCGTCCACCAGCGTACGCCACCACGGTCTTGAAGCCATCCTCGCCGTCGCTCAAAGGTCACCAACGCGAGGCCTAGAAGCGGATAAGGCGAGCGCAAGGTCGGGGATAGCAACAACACAACCACGCGGGAGGGAACAACCTCCACCGCCCCGAGCCGGCGGTAGTCGACCGGACGTAGCAGTAAGAACAAGCCAGGCCCAACCTGGCCCGGCAGAGTGCTCGCCGCCACGCTGCAACTGGCCGGTTGTCTGTCGCCGTTGCCAACCACTGCTGCCACACCTTCACTGCTACCAGGGGAGACGACGTCGCGCTAGGGGGCAGAGGCCCGCCCCAACCCGCATCGGGCCCGAGATCGGGCGGAGCGAACGCCACCGGCCGCCGGCACTCCGCCGCCCGCGCCGCGGCAGCGCCGCCGCGTCTGCTCCCAGCCGGCCTGCGGAAACCACGCCGCCAGGTCGACCGCCGCCGGCCGAAACGCACTGCCGCCGTCGAGAAGCCGCCCGCGCTCCCCTCCGCGCGACGGGTAAAGGCGTCCCCGCCGGCACCGCGCGGACAACGTCCGGCGGCCCACGCCGACGGCGGCGGCGGAGAGAGCTGGGGAGAGAGAGCTGAGAGAGGGAGGGCCTAGGATTCGCCCGTCGCCCGCGGGGGGGCGAGCGAGCGAAGCGGTTTTCCTTCACTTTAAACAACATTATAAACATTTCTTTTGATTGAATTGGAATCAGATTAAGCACTACCCAAGTCAGTTTGGTTGCAAACCAAAACGGAGGCACTAGTGTACAAATTTTTTGGAAGAGCCATGGCTATAATCCAAACAAAGATCTTGCCAAAATTTTGGTCATGCCACACCAAACACATCCTATGTCTTTGCCACTACGGTTACAATTTTGCAGACCATACTCCCTCGCCTCTCTCCTGCACAGGGATGCCATTGCCGGCGTTGCGCCGCCTCCCGGCCTGCCGCCGGCGCTCGCTCCCGCTCCCCTGTTGCTGCGCCGCCACATCTCGTAGCTCTACCTCCCTTCCTGCCTAATCCGCGCCATCCCGCCCGCCGCCGGCCGCCCCCTGGTGCTCTGCTGCCGCATCTTGCACTTTTCCCCACCCTAAACCCTCGCCTCCACCGGCCAACTTCCATATCCTTTGGTCTCTCTCTCTCTCGGATCTGGCATCGTCTCCCTCCTGGCTCTGGCCGTCACCTAGCTGCTGGAGTGGATCGGAGGGGATCCATCGCTTCTCTTCTCCTCTAGGTAAGGAAGGAACCCCGTCCCCATTCTTTCCTTTCCATGGCAGAAAGCGAGCTGTACTTAATTGGATTATATGGATCGCTGCCCGTTCGGATCTCCGCACACTAGGTGCTGGTCCTCCTTTATTTTCAGTTTTTGCAGTCTCATTCTGAATGAATTCTGCTTGTGCAGGTACTCGCCTCCAGCCATGGCGCCACCAGTGGTAGCACCGCTGCCGGACGAGCTTCTCGAGGAGGTCTTCCTTCGCCTCCCGCCGGACGAGCCGGAGTGCCTCGTGCGCGCATCCCTGGCCAGCAAGCTCTGGCTGGACACCCTCTCCGGCCCTCGCTTCCGCGGTCTCTACCGCAAGTTCCATGGAGCTCCGCCAATGCTGGGCTTCGTTTACTGCCCGCCCATTTATTCCTCGGGGGGATACAGAAGGGACGAGTACGACAGGGTTCCGTACTACGAACCCGCCACAAAGTTCCGTCCGCGCATTCCCGACGACGACTGGGGGTGCTGGTACTATGAGCCGTGGGACTGCCGCCATGGCCGCGTTCTCCTTGTGGATGCAACTGCATTAGCCGCCGAGGGGTTAGCCGCCAAGTTCCTCGTTTGGAACCCCTTGACAGGCAGCCGGAGGGAGCTGGATGGGCCCCAGGCTCGAGATATCGTGGAATCCCAGAGCCTTAGGGCCGCAGTGATTTGCGCCGCGCCCCGCTGCGACCACCGCGCGTGTGAGGACGGCCCCTTCCGGGTGGTCTTGGTCACCCTGGACAAGAGTGATGTTGATTGTGTTGCATGCGCATACATATCCTTGCCGCAGATGGGTGAAGGGAGCAAGCCATGCTCTGGTCTCTCTCTTGCGGATGAGTGGACTGAGTTGTCCGCTGATCTTGATCTTGTGGGTGTGAGTGCACGCATTGATTTTAAGCCCCAGGTCCTCATCGAAGAAGCACTTTATTTCGTGATTAAGAATGGTGATAGTGGCGTGCCGATAGCTATTCTCAAGTGTGACTTGGCATCTAATTGCTTATCACTGATTGATGTGCCGCCGCTGGAGACTGGCGCAGACGGTGATAGTGAAACTATCCTCATGGCGACGGAGGATGGTAGTTTGGGGTTTGCACGATTGGACATGTTAAACCTCCACATGTGGTCAAGGCAGATGGGTTTCGACGGAGTTCTGTCATGGACTCAACATAGAGTCATCGATCTGAAAGAACTCCTCCCCATCCATAATCCCAAGTTAAGACTTACACTGGTTGGATCTGTGGAGGGTAGTGATACCATTTTTGTGACCACAGATCTTGGTATATACGGGATTAATCTCAAGTCACGAAGTGTGAAGAAGCTATGGAAGAGAGAAATCTTTCATTATTTGATGCCATACATGAGTTTCTACACTCCTCGAGGTATGTGTGTATGTCCTTTGTTTTATGATCTGGGAATAATTCTCAAGTAATAACATAAATCAGATCAAAAGTTACATTTGATGTTTCAGTTGTGATACATATATCTTTTAAGCAAACTATGAGTGCTATGTAACACATGAACGTAACACCTAATTATGCTTATGTCTACCTAATAGGCAATTTTTTAAAGTCATGTTTTCTCCTTTTTTTAATCTCACTGACAACTTTGTTTCCAGAAATGGTGAACCCCGCCAATGCGACTCATTGACTACATATGGTTGGAATATTAATAAGGGAAGCAGGCCACTCTCACCCTCTTTAGGAAAGATCACCACTTGGAGGCGCCATGGGTCTTATGATCAGTTGAGCCAGTATTTAGTAGCTGCTTTTGTGCAGCGGTGCTTGTTTTCCTATAGTGTGGTGTTGGCTTGTCATTAATCTCGTGAATTTAGCTGCGTCATTGCCCGTTGGCGTATGTAACCGGGAATGGATTATCTTGTAATGAATCTCTAATTTCTTGCAGTGTCAGCTACATGATCTGTTGTTTAATTAGCTTAAGAACACATCTTCAGACAGCAGCTCAGTCTTCCCATTTTTAAAACTTTACAGTTTGCTGTACCACCTTTGATCCAATCTCTATATTCTTCTCCCAAAAGAGGTGGCATAGCTAGTATTTTCGGTCTCTCAAGAGATGATGATGTTTCTGCAGTTCTGCATGATTTCTTGCTGACATGTCTTAATTTATGTTGTGAACTTAATTAGTGCTATGTGTCAAGTACTGTTGTTACTGTAGTTTTTTAGCAAGCAATGTTACTGAAGAGTATAACATGTAAACTGAAATCTTGAGCTGTACAGGCTGAAGTGATATGAGCAAATATCTCGTAGAGATTTTATGCTTCAGTAACTCCACAAAAAGTGTTAGGTATTTGTTCGTTATTTGTTACATTTTTTTTTGCCTACCATGGACATAATAGTAGACTTCATTGCCCATGTAGTGATATGAAGATCTTCATATGTTTGGTCATAGAGAGCAAATCTATAGTGATCATTGCAATTATTTTGGTTTTCCATAATTTCTAGATTGATTCAAAGATTGTCCTTACTTCTTAGACAAAATGTTCCACTCAAAAGCATCAACACACATTTATCTGTGCTTCCTGTGCCTATACATATGGAAGAGGTATTGCTCTGTCACAAATGCCTGATAGCTAATTAACTTTGATCGCCCTTCATGGGCACAACAAATTATATAGTGAGCTGGCTGGTTTCTGCATGTCATGGAGATAGCTTTGATTTACATGGCACGCCTGTCTCTCTTTTGCATTTTCTTCATATGTGGGTATTTTTCTTCTTCTTTACAGCAGGATATAAATTTGTCTCATGTTAATATGTTATTCATTGCTGGAGAATCCTTGTTATGGTGACTAAATCTGAAGAGCAGGATGCAACTCTAGTCAACAGGAAAGGGGATAACTTGGAGGCAGCATAGATCTTGTGATGAAACATGTCACTAGCTGGTAGGTGTGTTGGTAGTGCTTTGTTTCCCTATGCTGTTGTTGGCTGTTGTTAGTAAGTTCGGTAATTTTTTCTCCGGTTTCCCGTCTTAAGGGTGATATTTTGATCATGCCATGATGGGCATAATTCCCGATTAAGGTTTCAGAACTTTAGTTACATGGTACAATGCTAGGGTACTGATAAATTTGGTTGACGCCATGTAAGTAGCGAGGTCACGGTAGATAAATTAGCTAGGTTCTTAAGCAGTACACGGCGCAAGTAAAAGGACAAATGCAGTAACCTGTATACAAGGAGTAAACCAACTTGCGCTTCTAATATAGGCCTGAGTCGCACTAGTGTGGACGTGTGGTAGGCGCGCGCGGGAGCGGACGCGGCAGGCACGCGAAAACGCAGAGCGCGGTAAAAAAATTAATGCGTGCGGGATTCTGCGCCAACCTACGCGTTAATACTAGTGCGCCGCTTCCAGTGCATGCTATTAAACGAGGCGTGCTCGCACCCAACTGCATGAAAAGTTTCCACCTCTCCCCCTCGCTCCGCACGTCGCTCCGCCTCCGCTCCACCTTAGGCCACGCACCGCTTCGCCGTGATGTCTCCCTGCCGCCGCTCAAGCTCCAGGTACCACGGTGCGGAGATCCGGAGTGGCGACGAGCGTATCGGCCTCGGCACGTACGAGACGACGCATGAGGCGGCACGCGCGTATGACGCGATGGCCTGACACCTCAGCCGTCCTCACCGCTCTATGAACTTCACCGACGTCTGGACGCGCCAGCAAGCCGAAGACCCTTGTCACGCTAGAGGCGAGGCAGCGCCAACGTGAGCTCGAGCAACGCCTCCTCATCGTCGAGCGGGACGAGCACATGCGCCTCGAGTGGGCGCGGCGCTTCCCGAAGGACGTGGCCGCGGAGGTCGCCTTCTTCGCCGAGAAGGCAGAGAAGGCGGCGCAGAAGGCAGGAAGAAGAAAGATCGAGAGGCGAGGAGGGCCAAGAAGGAGGCCACGAAGAAGGACAAGGAGGAGAAGGCCGCGAGGAGGAAGGAGGAGAAGAAGAAGGGCACCGGTCTGTCGACTATCGCTGTTGACTCTTCCTCCTCCAAGTTCGAGTGGTCGTCGACTCCGGTGTCATCCACAACAACGGACTCCTCCGAGTTCGAGTGGTCCGATTAGTGTAGTCTATCTTTAGTTTTAAATTCGGTTGTAGCAAATATGGGTTGAACTATCTAATATATTTATATTTTCAGTCTATTTTTATGTTTTGTTTGATCCATTTAGATGTCCAATTGTGTGAAAATGTGGTTTTTGGGGCTGCATTTTAGTGCATCTGCAAAAGGACCGTTTCAGCGCTGGATTTTGGCACGGCGGTTTACAGCACCCGGCGAAGTTCTCGCCGGCGCCGGGCGCTGCATCCGCATAGCGCGTGCTCTAAAGCCGATTTATAGTGCTGCGTTATACGGCGCCCATTGGAGATGCTCTAAGGTGAGGTTAATTCTTCTATGGCAAATGGCAGAGACCCCCTGTTGATAGGATTGCATGTTACAGTACAAACATTTAGCATGCACAGAGCATCACATACGATCAAACTCATGGGGAAAGGCCACACAGGTTATGCTCCACGCTGTTACAGATAATTGCGCATGATGCATTGTGCTGAATTCTAGCATTTCTCCATGTTATCTTCTCTGCTGATATATCTCTGTTTTATTTCCATGTTCTAGCATTCCTTTTCGATCAAGAGGACAACAGGCCTGATCTGCAAATCTATTCCGTAGTTTGCAATATCTTCAGAGTCAAGGGTCTGAACAACCTATGGCTAGTTTTCAGACAGAAAGAGGGAGGTGTCGCTGAAGATTGAGCTTGTGAGCGATGTGTGTGTGCCTTGAAATAGGCAAATTAACTTAAGCATTAGAAGTAAAGCTGCAGAGCCATGAGTTGCTTGCGTATGGCGATTTTCCTGGAGAATAGGGGAGAAACAAATTAATAAGTGCAGTTAAATACCCACTATCTGAGAGGAATGATGAAGGCATCGGAGAAACATGCGGCCTGAGGCATCTGCTCGTTCTATTGCCAGAGGTGCTAATCTATTTTAGTTTCTCTAGCCATTCTTCAGTAGTAATGTCTTTTCTGTGACTTGCAGCTTGCGGTTGCCATATTTTTTATGTAGCAAACACCTGCTTTTGCACGGATTTCCCCGTTAAAAAT
>NC_061509.1:34385105-34406665 GCF_022539505.1 Lolium rigidum
CGTCCGCGTCCATTGCCCTACCCGGGGTCTTCCCCCCGACATAAACGAACTACTCACTAGACATCATATGGAACATGATCAGAGGTGATATGATGATGAATAACAATCTGAACATAAACCTTGGTTCAATGGTTTCACTCAATAGCATCAACAACAAGTAGAAATCAGTATCGGGAGAGTTTCCCTTATCAAACAATCAAGATCAAACCCAAATTGCTACAGCGGTGACGATGTCCAGCGGTGGAGATGGTGGTGATGATGGTGGAGATGATGATGATGGTGATGGAGATGATGTCCAGCTCGATGGCGGTGACGATGGCGTCGATTTCCCCTCCGGGAGGGAATTTCCCCGGCGGATTCCTGCCCGCCGGAGAGCTCTTTCTCTCTGGTGTTCTCCGCCCCGCGAGGCGGCCGTAACCCTTCGTGAGGATTCCTCTCGTGGCTTAGGTCTTCGGGACGAAGGGTTTCGCGAAGAAAAGGAGGCGAAAGAGGCCGAGGGGGCTCCACACCACATGGTGGCGCGGCCAGGCCATGGGCCGCGCCACCCTATGGTGTGGGCCCACCCTGGGTCCAGCTGGCTCCCCCTTCTGGCTTCCTCCGTCATCGGGAAAATAGGATTTTTGGTAAAACTTCCTTCCACAGTTGATCTTCCGAAATATTGCATCCTGACGGTGCTTTTTCCAGCAGAATCCTGGCTCCGGTGCTCGATCCCCAAATAATCATGAAACATGCAAAATAGATGAAATAACATAAGTATTTTGTCCCAATATGAAATATATCAATGAATATCAGCAAATTATGATATAAAATAGTGATGCAAATTGGACGTATCACCTGTTGCGTCAGCGTTGTTAAGAATCGTCGACAGCGGAGCCTTGCTCACGACTGTTACTGGGTGCTCTTGGAAGTAGTGTCTCAGCTTCCTGCTACCTAGGAACACGCCATAGGCTAGCTTCTGAAAGTGAGGATATCTTTGTTTGGATTCCGTTAGTACCTCCTAATGTAATAGACTGGCCTTTGGACTCCATACTCGTGACCTTCTTCCTTTCGTTCCACCATGATGACGAGGCTGATGACTTTGTTGGAAGCTGCCAGGTAAAGGAGCATAGGCTCTGACTCTTCTGGAGCTGCTACGATAGGTGGGGAGGTGAGTATTTCCTTCAACCCCTAAAGTGTTGCATCTGCTGCGTCGTCCCAGACAAATTTGTCTGTTTTCTTCAGCAACTTGTACAAAGGTAGCGCCTTCTCGCCAAGACGGCTAACAAACCTACTGATTGCTGCAACACAACCAGTTAGTCGTTGCACATCTTTGAGAAAAGTTGGTCTTTTGATACACAGGATTGCCTTGATTTTTTCCGGGTTAACTTCAATGCCTCTATGAGAGATGACGAAGCCAAGGAGTTTTCCGGCTGGAACGCCAAAGACGCACTTCAGCGGATTTAACATCATCTTGTACCGTCCTAGATTCTCAAAGGTTTCTGTGAGGTCGTTGATCAAGTCGGATCCTTTCCGGGTCATGACCGCGATGTCGTTGACGTAAGCGTGTACGTTCCGGCCAATTTGGTCCTTCAGGCACCGCCACATCGTACGTTGGTAGGTGGCACCTGCATTTTTCAAACCAAAAGTCATGGTGACATAGCAGTAAGTGCTGAACGGAGTGATGAACGAGGTTGCCTTTTGGTCGGACTTCTTCATCCGGATCTGATGATACCCGGAATATGCGTCAAGAAAACACAGAAGTTCCGCCCCTGCCGTCGAATCAATGACTTGGTCAATGCGCGGCAAGGGGAACGGATCCTTCGGACAATGCTTATTCAATCCGGAGTAATCGATGCACATTCTTAGTATTTCAGAATTCTTTTTGGGTACAAGGACGGGGTTTGCGACCCAATCAGTATGGATAACTTCTACTACAAAACCTGCCTCTAGTAACTTTGCTAGTTCCATTCCTATGGCGCGGTGCTTCTTATCTCCAAAGCGTCACATAGCTTGCTTCACCGGTTTAGCCCCCGGATTTATGTTGAGGTAGTGCTCGGCGAGTTCCCTAGGTACTCCGGACATGTCAGAAGGTTGCCATGCGAAGATGTCCATGTTAGCGCGGAGGAACTCGACGAGCACGTCTTCCTATTTGGGGTCCATGTTGGTTCCGACCGAGACCTGTTTAGTGGAATCTCCTTCCTTGAAGTCAATTTTCTTGGTCTCTATCGCGGCCTTGAAAGAGTTTTTCTGTTCGGAGATCTGCTTCTTGGTGGTGTGCATCTCTTGAGGATACACCGCGGCTCTGTAGCCTTGCAGCTCCTCTCCAGATATCATAGACTCTGCGAAGGCGGCTTCGCCTAACTCGCACTCGTGAGCCTTTTTGTAGTCTCCGGATACGGTAATCATACCCTTGGGACCCGGAGTCTTGAGCTTGTTGTAGATGTAGCACGCTCTCGCGTGAAACTTGTGGTAAGTGGGCCTGCCGAAGATGACGTGGTAGGAGCTCTTGAAGGGCACGACCTCAAACGTGATCATCTCTTCGCGAACATTATTGATATCGCCGAAGGCCACGGGAAGTCTGATGCTGCCAAGGAAGTTTGCCTTTTTACCCGGAACTACACCATGAAATTCAGTGGTGCTGTGTTTGAGCTGTTCCTTGGTAAGGTTCATCCGCTCCAGAGTTTCCAGGTACATGATGTTCATGCTGGCTCCGCCGTCCATGAGGCACTTGGAGAAGTCATAGCCGTCGATGCGGGGACTTAAAACCAATGCATAGCACTCTTTCGGAATGACAGTAGGATGATCCTGCCTATCAAACGTACACGGAGTTTCCGACCACCTAACGTACTGCAGCACAGCTGGAACTGTGGCGTTCAGGATCCGGAGAGCTGACTTGCTAGCACGGACTGTTGGGGTTCCGAGGAAGGTGTGGTACGCGCACACGCTCATTTTGTCTAAGGGGTTGGGTTTAGCTGCGGATCCTCCCTTGGGATCCAGTGAAGCATCATCCTCATCCATCGCCTCGGAATTGTCTTCCTCATTGTCCTTGTTCTTGCCCTTGCCTCCTTTGTCGCGTGGGCGGTGCTTCCAAGCTCGCTTGTATCCTGCTTCTGGGTCAGATTTGAGATCATTGACCCACTTGCAGCTGCGGTTGGTGTGAGTGGACTTCCCTGTAGCCGGATCCAGGTGGGCCAGGCAGGGCATGTCTCTGTATTCCTCATAAGTTTGGGGAGTGCGGGTTCCGGCAGCGGTGACCTCATCACTACGCTGCTGGCCCCTGCCGGCTCCGCCTCCACGGCCGCGGCCTCTTCCACCTCCTTGGCCTCCGCGTTGGAAAGCCATGACGATCAAGTCGGATCCGCCACTTCTTTGGTCATCGGGGGGATTTTTCCGCTTGGTGCCGCTGCTGCTACCGTTATCACGGTTCTTCTTTTGCTGGTGTAGGGGAATTGTTGTAGCTGTGAGATCTCCACCTGCGTCGTCATCGGCGGCAGTGTGATCGCTGGCGATGGTGATCATGTCATCCAAAGTCAGTTTGTTTGCATTGACCAAGCAAGTGAGCTTGTGCCGTGATACGTCTCAAACGTATCTATAATTTCTTATGTTCCATGCTTGTTTTATGACAATACCTACATGTTTTGTTCACACTTTATATCGTTTTGATGCATTTTCCGGAACTAACCTATTGACAAGATGCCGAAATGCCGCACTCGTTTTCCGCTGTTTTTGGTTTCGTAAATCCTAGTAAGGAAATATTCTCGGAATTGGACGAAATCAACGCCCAAGCATCTTAGAATTCCACGAAGCTTCCGAACACCCGAGAGCCACCGCGAGGAGAGCCCCGGGGGCCCACACAACAAGGCGGCGCGGCCAAGGAGCCAGGCGCGCCGCCCTACTGTGTGGTGGCCCCGTCAGCCTTCCGACTCCACCTCTTCGCCTATTTAAAGGTCCCTGACCTAAATCTTCGATACGGAAAAGCCACGGTACGAGAAACCTTCTAGAGCCGCCGCCATCGCGAAGCCAAGATCTGGGGGACAGGAGTCTCTGTTCCCGCACGCCGCCGGACGGGGAAGTGCCCCGAAGGCTCCTCCATCGACACCACCGCCATCTTCATCACCGCTGCTGTCTCCCATGAGGAGGGAGTAGTTCTCCATCGAGGCTAAGGGCTGTACCGGTAGCTATGTGGTTAATCTCTCTCTCATGTACCCCAATACAATGATCTCATGAATTGCCTTGCATAATTGAGATCCATATGATGAGCTTTGTATCACTATTAGTCTATGTGCTACTCTTGTGATGTTATTAAAGTAGTCTATTCCTCCTTCACGGTGTAATGGTGACAGTGTGTGCATCGTGTAGTTCTTGGCATAGGTTATGATCATAATCTCTTGTAGGTTATGGAGTTAATTATTACTATGATAGTATTGATGTGATTTATTCCCCCTTCATAGTGTAAAGGTGACAGTGTGTAGGCTATGTTAGTGCTCGGTTTAGATTGCGAAGATCTATTATGCTCTAAGGTTACTTAAATATGAATGCCGAATGTTGTGGAGCTTGTTAACTCCGGCATTGAGGTGCTCTTGTAGCCCTACACAACGAATGGTGTTCATTATCAAACAAGAGTATATGTAGCACAAAGGAAGAGAACTTATTTATTTATGTGATCAATGTTGAGAGTGTCCACTAGTGAAAGTATGATCCCTAGGCCTTGTATTTCACTATCTCTTCGCCGAACTAGTGCACCTATACCCACCAATAGGGAACATGAGCTGGGTTGAGAGGAACGGATGGCGTCTCCCACCCTCTCCACCCTCTCCGCCCTGGCGCCTCCCACCCTCCCCATCTCCCTTCTGGATCATGGAGTTTTTGAGATCTAAGCGTGATGGATGCCCTCCTCAGGTGGGATTTCTCACCTGGCTTGGCCTTGGCGGATCAGGTTCGTCGTCGTTTTGGATCTACAGTTCATTTCTCTCCTTCTCCCTCTGCCAAAGAATTCTTTCTGGTGGTCTCCTTCTCGTCGGCTTCTTTCACTCTCTCGGAAGAATCTGTGGGTCTTGCTCTCCAATGCTGCCTGGGTGGGATTGCCCATAGATTCAATGTTTACAAACTCAGTGATCGACGTTTTAGGTTTTCTCTGGCCTCAAACAGAGTGGGGCATTTCATCTATGGATTAAAGGACAGGGTGTGGCCAGACTTTGTCTGTCACTTTTCTCTTTTTAAAGGTGTTCATCCGGGACAATCTGGTTTTTTCAACCATGCTATCTTGAATTCTGGTTTATCGGAGCCCGATCTATTGGTGGCACAAAGAAGTCCCACTCTCTTGCGTCCGAATCTGAGTGTTCTGGCAGCTAGTTCTGCGAGAGATAATTCAAAGGCTGCAGATTTGGAATTGGCCAAGTTTGGACTTCATAAGGATCCTCAGTTTTCTCATGCACGATCATCACCAAATTTCACTGCTCATACTTCAGATGGGTTTTGTTCACAAGGTACATCTTCGTTTTCCCATCATGCAGTACATCAAGATTTGTCAAAGCGATCGGTTTTGGTGGGGCAGATAGATGTGCCCTTGATCTCGGATCTCTCGCTCCCTGGTCAACGACTGTTTGTCAGCCCTAAGTATCCGCGTTTGTTATGTCAACATCTGCCAGTACTTACTTTGGAATTATTGGAGGATCAACGGCAAGCAGGCTATTCGGAGGAGGATATAATGCAAATGCTGAAATTGCCTTTCATACCGCCCAAGGATCTGGTGTTTGAATTTCTGGGTCGCTGTTCTCGTTGTGGGCTTCGTGATCATCTCTTTGTTAATTGCCCAGGGTTTTGTGACGCTTGTGCGGAATTGGGCCGTCGCTGTGTGACATGCAGTAAAGGTATCTCTCAAACGTGCACTAAATGCTTTTCACCTGAACATAATGCTGTGTTGTCGTAAATGCAAACAATTGGGCCATTGGGCATCTCAATGTTCCTCTCTGCCTGGTAGAATTTGGAGAGTCAAGGAGCGACAAAATGCTCATTTATTCGGTCGGAAAATATGGGTAATTAAGAAACCACGAGATTCTATTCCTTCGCCCGCAGTTCCTCCGCTTATCGTTACAACTTCCACCTCTGCCTCGGCCAAACCCCCCGCCGCCGCCGACATTGACATGGCTACCTTTCCAGTCAATCCAACAGCGTTTGTTCCTGATGGCTTCGCTGTCGATCATGGACCTGCAGATCGTAAGGTTAGAACTGACTTGGTTGTTCCCCCGGTTGCTCCTCTCCAGCATGACAGAGTGTTGATTGCGGAAACTAGTAGATTTATTCCTGTTCATCTGAGGCAAATGGTTAGGGAGTCAATCAGAGATATGCTAGTTGAATCTGGATACGTTGTTCGCTACTTTGATGATCATCCGTTTGGCATTGGTGTTTTTACCTTCCCTGAGACTCTAGTTGCAGATGCAGTGGTAGATCTGTCGTTTGAGTTGGATGATGAAACTACTGTTACGTTTGTTCGTCATGATGCTGCTAGAAACATGAGGCTCACCACCTTTGGTAGGGAAACTTGGATACTGTACCTTGGCTTCCCTTTAGACTACCAGACAGACTTTTATGTTAATAGTGCTATCCAAGATTTTGGTCAGATGTCTATCTGGCATAATCCCAGGGGGAATAAGAAGTTTGTTTTGGTCAAAGCTTGGATTGTCGACCCCAAATTTGTCCCTAGAAGTCTGGTCATGCATCAGCTAGGTGGTGCCAGAAGAAGCTGGACAGTCCCTGTGTTTTTGTTGAGGAATGCAGAATGGACTGCACATATTAATGATGTGCCTCCTCCTCCTGAAGATCCTGCTCCTGATAATGGGAATCCTCATCCTATGTATGGGCCTGAAGTGACTGCAGAACAGCTCTTTCAACAACAATTGGCAAACTGGTTACATCTCAATCAGCAGCAAGGAGGGTACAATGGGGGGCATCAACAGCAGGTTCAGCATATGCAGATTCAGCATATGCAGATTCAGCAGCCTGATGTTTTATTTCAGCAAGCACAACCTGACCCATTATTGTATCAGGCTCCACCTTTGATCAATTTCCAGCAGATTCTTCAAGAGCAAGGTGTTCCTTTCTTTGCTGGGGTCCCACCACCTATCACTAATCTGGTTGATAGCCCTATGCAAGCTTGGACAGATAGTATTTCTGATAGTTCTTCTTCTTCTGCTGAGGCTATGGATTTGGATGTCCTTGGTTCTGTGCACATTAATTCTTTCAGTCTGACTTCTGCCTCTTTCCATGATTTACATGCTGAAATTTGGGCTAGAGTTACTTTGGTCAAAGTTCTGATTAGTTCTACACCTAGTCCAATGATTGATGGAAAGTTCCTCTCTGTCCAAATGCATCTGCCATCTTCTGTTTTATTTGAAATGGTTCATGAGTTTCTACATCTATCTAATAGAAGGAAAGTGGCAAGGACAGTTGCTTCTCTTGCTCCTTTAAACATTATGGATAATGTGCTTGATGAACAAGCTGACAGTAATGATGTGCTTGATGAACAAGCTGACAGTAATGTTCAGGTTGGACACAAGAGGAAGAAGGTTTCAATGGAGGTGCCAGTGAGCACTTTGCAAGTCAGAAGGAGCCCCAGAACTAATAAATATGATGGTTTCAAACCCAGAAATGATTCTGATACCAAGACAGTGAAGTCCAAGGTGAAGCCAAGGGAAAATCCAACTATACAGAAAATTAATGCTGAGGCTCCTGCAGGCCCATCAACCTCAAAGAAAAAGGCTGCTGCTACTCCTCTCCCTGTCCTGCAATCTATTGGGATTAATCTATGTGGCATTCCTCCTAGTGAAGTGTCCCCCGTAAGCTTCTGGCCCCTCTTGAGGGGGATACCTCTTCTGATAGCAGTGCTTAATTGTAATCTGCTTTTACTTTAATTGTTTTGTAATGAACTTCCTTAAGAAGTGGTGTGTGCTTTGTTGGAACATCAGGGGTCTCAATGCTAAGAACAAACAATTAGCTCTTATGAATGCTATCAAACTCAGTGCTTGCTCTGTAGTCTGTTTGCAAGAAACTAAGAAAGAGGATTATGATGATGCTTTTATTAAATCTTGTTGTCCAAGTGGTTTTGATGAGTATGTTTTTGTCCCTTCCAATGGTGCATCTGGTGGGTTAATTATTATATGGAAGAGTTCTGTCTTCTCTGGCATGATAATGCATTGTGAGCCTTTTGCTTTGTCTGTGCATTTCACATCACAACACTCTTCCCAAAATTGGACACTGATAAATATTTATGGACCTTGTTCTGGAGATTTAAGGGATGATTTTGTCAATTGGTTCCATAACTTATCTATTCCTGATGGTGAGGACTGGCTACTTATGGGAGATTTCAATTTTATTCGCTCAGCAGCAAAATAGGAATAAGCCAGGGGGGAATATTAATGATATGCTAGCCTTTAACGACATAATTCGCTCCCAGAACCTGACTGAACTTCCCATTAAAGGGAGGAAGTACACTTGGAGCAATATGCAGGATGATCCACTTTTGGAGCAATTAGATTGGTTTTTCACATCTTTACATTGGACAACTACCTACCCTGATACTTTGGTGACTGTACAGGGCAAGCCTACATCTGATCACTGTCCTTGTGTTGTTTCCATCCAAACCTCCATCCCTGGCTCCAAGTTATTTCGTTTTGAGAATTTTTGGGCAGCACATCCTGGTTTCCAGCAGGTGGTAACTGTATAGTTGGTCTAAACCAACCCACAAAGGAAATTCTGCATCAAATCTTAATGCAAAGTTCAAAAGGCTCAGATATGATTTGAAATTTTGGAGCAAATCTATTTCCAAATTATCTATATGTATAGAAAATTCAAATAAGGCTATCCTGGAGCTGGATACCCTTGAAGATAGTAGGCCCCTTTCCCTTCCAGAGAAGAATTTTAGATTAATTTTGAAGAAACACCCGTGCAAATTGCTTCAAGTATCAGAATATGTATTGGAAGAAAAGGTGTACTATCAGATGGACTAAGTTTGGGGATGAGAACACCAAAAATTTTCAGACCATAGCCACAGAAAGACATAGAAGAAATTCCATTGCAACTCTTGCTAGTCCTGATGGATCTATTGTCACTGAACATGCAGATAAAGAAAAATTAATTTTTGAGGCTTTCAAGGAAAGGCTAGGAACCTGTAATTCTCCCACCATGCAGTTTGATTTATCTTCCCTTATTTCTCCAGTGGCTGGTCTTGAGGAGCTGTCTCAACCTTTTACTAAGGAAGAAATTGATGAGGTTATTCGCTTAATGCCCATAGACAAATCACCTGGACCTGATGGATTTAATGGTTTATTTCTAAAGACATGTTGGGAAACTATCAAAGAGGATGTGTATCAGTTATGCTTTGACTTTTTTGAGGGTAACCTGAATTTAGACAGTATTAATATGGGCTACATCACTCTGATACCCAAAATTCAATCTCCTCAGGAAGTGGGTGATTACAGACCTATTACACTATTGAATTGTGTGTTGAAAATCCTCACAAAGCTTTTAGCAAATAGGCTTCAGAAGAAGGTTCTGCAAATTGTTCATAAGAACCAATATGGATTCCTTAAAGGAAGAACTATTCAGGACTGTCTTGCATGGGCATTTGAATATATTTATCAGTGTCAAGCCTCTAAGCAAGAAATTATTCTACTCAAATTAGATTTTGCTAAGGCATTTGACACAATTGATCATTCTTCTATACTTAAAATTATGAAGCAGATGGGATTTGATGACAAATGGATTAAGTGGATTACTATCATTTTTCAGTCTGGAATGTCATCAGTTTTGTTGAATGGAGTGGCTGGGAGACAATTTCATTGTAAGAGGGGGGTCAGACAAGGTGATCCATTATCTCCATTGATTTTTGTGCTTGCTGCTGATCTGCTTCAGTCAGCAATTAATAAAGCCTTTAGGGAAGGATCTCTAAGTGCACCTTTCTCTCCTCATTATGGTATGGACTTCCCAGTGATACAATATGCAGATGACACTCTCATTGTAATGCCAGCTAGTGCCCAGCAAGTAGTGGTGATGAAGAATATTTTGGAGAAATATGCTGCTTCAACTGGCCTCAAGATTAATTTCCATAAATCTTCCCTCATCCCTAATAATCTGTCTGATGTAATGGCTGCCAATATTGCCCACACTCTGGGTTGCTCTATTGCTTCTATGCCTTTCACATATTTGGGCCTACCCCTGGGAACAACTAAACCCACAGTTCAGGACTTAATGCCACTGGTGGATCGAATTGAAAGAAGGGTCTCTGCTACATTCCTTATGATGTCATATAGTGGCAGGGTTACAGTGGTGAATTCACTTCTCTCCTCTATTGCCACCTTTACTATGTGCTCCATTCAACTGAACCCAAAGATCTTAGAACATGTTGAAAAGATCAGAAGACATTGCTTATGGAATAAGAAGACTGAGGATGGAGAGAAATGCAACTCTTTGGCTGCATGGGACATGGTCTGCAAACCAAAAAAGAAGGGAGGACTAGGTATTTTAAATCTTAAGATACAGAACCAAGGTTTGTTACTGAAGTATCTGCATAAGTTCTACAATAAAACAGACACACCCTGGGTTAAACTTATTTGGAGCTCTTACTACAATGGGAAAGTGCCACATGCCATGAACCCTGTGGGTCTTTTTGGTGGAGGGAAATTTTCAAATTGACTCCCATTTACAGAGGAATCACAAAGGTCACTATTGGTGATGGTTTGACTGCTTTATTCTGGAAAGATAATTGGGAAGATGGTATCCACTCAGACACATATCCCAGAGCATTTTCTTTTGTCAATAATGAGGATGTCTCAGTCCAAGAATTCCTAACGGCTAACAGCTTGGCGGATAACTTTCATCTACCTCTATCCCCTCAAGCAATGGAAGAAACAAGAGCTCTACAACTTGCTGTGGCACATATTCAAATGGAAACTGGTAATAATGATAAATGGTCTTATGTCTGGGGCTCTGATGTTTATTCTCCAAAAAGTTTCTATCAATATTGCTTCAGAGAGCTACAGCCACATATCACCTTTTCCTGGTTATGGAAGACAAAATGTATACCAAAAATGAAGTTTTTTTGCTGGCTCATACTCACAGATAGACTCAATACCAGAAACATGTTGAGAAGAAGACACTATACTCTAAATTCTGGATATAACTGCCTACTGTGTGCTTCTCCTCCTGAGGAAACAATTGAACACTTGATTTTTCACTGTGATTTCAGTACTGAATGCTGGTCCACTCTCAACATATCATGGCAGCAAACTGGGGGCAGATGTCAGATCATTGAACAAGGAAAATCACAATGGACAGGACCTATGTTCATGGAAATCTTTATTGTTGCAGCCTGGAATATCTGGAAGGAGAGAAATAACCTGTTGTTTAATAATGTTACACCTCATGTGGACTCTTGGAAGAGGAGATTCAAGTCTGACTTCAGTATGCTAGTTCATAGAACTAAGGAAACCCTACATCCTTTTATTCATAGTTTCTCAAATAACTTGTAATCTATATCCCCTGATCCCCCTGTAAATCTCTACCCATGTAACTACCCATGTTTACACCTTCAAAAAGGTGAGTTAATACAAAAGCAGAAGGAGCCTTTCCTACTGTTAAAAGTTAAAAAAAAAAAACTAGTGCACATATACATCTGACAAGTGTATTAGGTGTGTTGGGGACACAAGAGACTTCTTGTATCGTGATTGCAGGGTTTCTTGAGAGGGATATCTTTGACCTCTTCCTCCCTGAGTTCGATAAACCTTGGGTGATCCACTTAAGGGAAACTTGCTGCTGTTCTACAAACCTCTGCTCTTGGAGGCCCAACACTGTCTACAAGAATAGAAGCACCCGTAGACATCAAGCACTTTTCTGGCGTCGTTGCCGGGGAGGAAAGGTAAAAGGCACTCATACTTCGGTCCCAGGTAACTAAGTACTTTTTTGTTGCCGTTGTGTGTGTGCTCGAAGCTATTTCCTTTAGATCCTGCAATTGCATCTTTTTGTCTCTTGTTTTACACTAGTAAGGCTTAATGGAAGACAACAACAAAATGAGAGATCTTTATGAACTTTATCTTGAATTAGGACATGATGTGTTTGAAGAGAAAATTAAAAAACCCGTGGAACTTATGCATATTAATGGGAATGTTATTAGTATGAATGCTTTGAACACCATTGTTGCTAATGCTATGGAAGAATTTAATCTTGGGGAGGTCGGTTTTGATGAAAATGATCTCTTTAGCCCTCCGGGTATTGAGGAGAAAGTTTATGTTGATTATGATATGCCTCCCATATATGATGATTATAATGATAGTGGTCTTTTGGTGCCGCCTACTATGGAGAGAGTAAATGTTATTATGATTATACTATGCCTCCTACACTTGATGAGAATAATAATGATAGCTACTTTGTTGAATTTGCTCCCACTACAACTAATAAAATTGATTATGCTTATGTGGAGAGTAATGATACTTTTATGCATGTGAATAAGAATGCTTTATGTGATACTTATATTGTTGAGTTTGTTCATGATGCCTCTGAAAATTATTATGAGAGAGGAAAATATGGTTGTAGAAATTTTCATGTTACTAAAACACCTCTCTATATGCTGAAATTTTTGAAGTTACACTTGTTTTATCTATCTATGCTTGTTGCATTATGCCTCATGAATTTGTTTATTTACAAGATTCCTATGCATAGGAAGCATGTTAGGCTTAAATGTGTTTTGAATTTGCTTCTTGATGCTCTCTTTTGCTTCAACTCTTATTTCTTGCGAGTGCATCATTAAAATTGCTGAGCCTATCTTAATGGCTATAAAGAAAGAACTTCTTGGGAGATAACCCATGTGTTTATTTTACTACAACACTTTTGTTTTATATTTGAGTCTTGGAAGTTGTTACTACTGTAGCAACCTCTCCTTATCTTATTCTATTGCATTGTTGTGCCAAGCAAAGTCTTTGATAGTATGGTTGATACTAGATTTGGATTATTGCGCAGAAACAGATTTCTGTCTGTCACGAATTTGGGCAGGGTTCTCTGTAGGTAACTCAGAAAAATCTGCCAATTTACGTGCGTGATACTCAGATATGTAC
Organism: Lolium rigidum; assembly: GCF_022539505.1. Classification (NCBI taxonomy): domain Eukaryota; kingdom Viridiplantae; phylum Streptophyta; class Magnoliopsida; order Poales; family Poaceae; genus Lolium; species Lolium rigidum. Next base: position 34,398,188 of record NC_061509.1, read on the forward strand.
GCAACTTTCATTCAATTTGAGCATTTTCATCTGAGAAAGTCCGAGTGCCTCTAAAAATTCGTCTTTACTGATCTGTTCTGTTTTGACAGATTCTGCCTTTTATTTCGCATTGCCTCTTTTCTCGTGTTGGATGGATTTCTTTGTTCCATTGACTTCCAGGTAGCTTTGGGCAATATCCAGAAGTGTTAAGAATGATTATGTCACCTCTGAACATGTGAATTTTTGATTATGCACTAACCCTCTAATGAGTTTGTTTCGAGTTTGGTGTCGAGGAAGTTTTCAAGGGTCAAGAGAGGAGGATGATATACTATGATCAAGAAGAGTGAAAAGTCTAAGCTTGGGGATGCCCCCATGGTTCATCCCTGCATATTTCAAGAAGACCCAAGCATCTAAGCTTGGGGATGCCCAAGGCATCCCCTTCTTCATCGACAACTTATCAGGTTTCTTCTCTTGAAACTATATTTTTATTTGGTCACATCTTATGTGCTTTACTTGGAGCGTCTGTTTGTTTTTGTTTTGTTTGAATAAATTCATGCTTGTGTGGGAGAGAGACACGCTCCGCTTGTTCATATGAACACTGGTGTTCTTAGTTCTATCTTTAATGTTCATGGTGGAGTTGAAAACCGCTTCGTTAATTGCTATATGGTTGGAAACAGAAAATGCTGCATGTGGTAATTGGTATAATGTCTTGAATAATTTGATACTTGGCAATTGTTGTGCTCATATAGATTATGTTTAAGCTCTTGCATCATGTACTTTGCACCCATTAATGAAGAACTACATAGAGCTTGTTAAAATTTGGTTTGCATGATTGGTCTCTCTAAGTCTAGATATTTTTCGGTTGAGGTGTTTGAACAACAAGGAGACGATGTAAAGTCTTATAATGCTTACAATATGTTCATATGTGAGTCTTTCTGCACCGTTTTATACTTGAGTTTGCTTCAAACAACCTTGCTAGCCTAGCCTTGTATTGAGAGGAATTCTTCTCGTGCATCCAAATCCTTGAGCCAAAAACTATGCCATTTGTGTCCACCATACCTACCTACCACATGGTATTTCTCTGCCATTCCAAGCAAATACTTCATGTGCTACCTTTAAAAAATTCAAAAGCTATTATCTCTTATTTGTGTCAATGTTTTATAGCTCATGAGGAAGTATGTGGTGTTTTATCTTTTGATCTTGTCATTTACTTCTGACGGACTTTCGCAATGGACTAGTGGCTTCATCCGCTTATCCAATAATTTTGCAAAAAGAGCTGGCAACGGGGTTCCCAGCCCCAATTAATTAACTTTCATTAATAATTCTCTTCACATGTTTTGCTCTGATTCATCAGTAAGCAACTTAATTTTGCAAAAAGAAAAATAAAAGAAAGAAAAAAATATAGACACTCCTCCATGGTATGAGATTGTTGGAAGGCACCCGAGGATTCGGTTAGCCATGGCTTTAGAAAGGAAAGGTGGGGAGGAGTGTCATCCATAAATAACTAAATGCATGTGTAAACAAAAGAGAAGAGGGATGATCTACCTTGGTGGTAGAAATAACGTCCTTCATGGGAGCCGCTCTTGAAAGTCTGGTTGATAAGGTAGTTAGAGTACCCGCTACCATTCGTTGACAACAACAAACACCTCTCAAAACTTTACTTTTATGCTCTCTATATGATTTCAAAACTTGAAAAGCTCTAGCACATGATTTAATCCCTGCTTCCCTCTGCGAAGGGCCTATCTTTTACTTTATGTTGAGTCAGTTTACCTACTTCTTTCTATCTTAGAAGCAAACACTTGTGTCAACCTGTGTGCATTGATTCTTACATGTTTACCTATTGCACTTGTTATATTGCTTTATGTTGACAACTATCCATGAGATATACATGTTACAAGTTGAAAGCAATTGCTGAAACTTAATCATCCTTTGTGTTGCTTCAATGCCTTCTACTAAGAATTTATTGCTTATGAGTTAACTGTTATGCAAGACTTATTGATGCTTGTCTTGAAAGTACTATTAATGAAAAGTCTTTGCTATATGATTCAGTTGTTTACTCATTGTCTTTATCATTGCTTCGAATCGCTGCATTCATCTCATATGCTTTACAATAATGATTGATCAAGTTTATGTTGGTAGCATGTCACTTAAGAAATTATTCTTGTTATCGTTTACCTACCCGAGGGCGAGCAGGAACTAAGCTTGGGGATGCTTGATACGTCTCAAACGTATCTATAATTTCTTATGTTCCATGCTTGTTTTATGACAATACCTACATGTTTTGTTCACACTTTATATCATTTTGATGCATTTTCCGGAACTAACCTATTGACAAGATGCCGAAGTGCCAGTTCCTGTTTTCTGCTATTTTTGGTTTCAGAAATCCTAGTAAGGAAATATTCTCGGAATTGGACGAAATCAACGCCCAGCATCTTAGAATTCCACGAAGCTTCCAGAACACCCGAGAGCCACCAGAGGAGAGCCCTGGGGGGCCCACACAACAAGGCGGCACGGCCAAGGAGCCAGGCGCGCCGCCCTACTGTGTGGTGTCCCCGTCAGCCTTCCGACTCCACCTCTTCGCCTATTTAAAGGTCCCTGGCCTAAATCTTCGATACGGAAAAGCCACGGTACAAGAAACCTTCCAGAGCCGCCGCCATCGCGAAGCCAAGATCTGGGGGACAGGAGTCTCTGTTCCGGCACACCGCCGGGACGGGGAAGTGCCCCCGGAAGGCTCCTCCATCGACACCACCGCCATCTTCATCACCGCTCGTTGTCTCCCATGAGGAGGGAGTAGTTCTCCATCGAGGCTAAGGGCTGTACCGGTAGCTATGTGGTTAATCTCTCTCTCATGTACCCCAATACAATGATCTCATGAATTGCCTTGCATAATTGAGATCCATATGATGAGCTTTGTATCACTATTAGTCTATGTGCTACTCTTGTGATGTTATTAAAGTAGTCTATTCCTCCTTCACGGTGTAATGGTGACAGTGTGTGCATCGTGTAGTTCTTGGCGTAGGTTATGATCATAATCTCTTGTAGGTTATGGAGTTAATTATTACTATGATAGTATTGATGTGATTTATTCCCCCTTCATAGTGTAAAGGTGACAGTGTGTATGCTATGTTAGTACTCGGTTTAGATTGCAAAGATCTATTATGCTCAAAGGTTACTTAAATATGAATGCCGAATGTTGTGGAGCTTGTTAACTCCGGCATTGAGGTGCTCTTGTAGCCCTACACAACGAATGGTATTCATTATCAAACAAGAGTATATGTAGCACAAAGGAAGAGAACTTATTTATTTATGTGATCAATGTTGAGAGTGTCCACTAGTGAAAGTATCATCCCTAGGCCTTGTTTCCAAATACTGCAATCATCGCTTGTTTATCGTTTTACCGCATCTTTACTTCCCGCAATATTACTACCATCAACTGCACGCCAGCAAGCACTTTTCTGGCGCCATTACTACTGCTCATATTCATTCATACCACTTGTATTTCACTATCTCTTCGCCAAACTAGTGCACCTATACATCTGACAAGTGTATTAGGTGTGTTGGGGACACAAGAGACTTCTTTTATCGTGATTGCAGGGTTCCTTGAGAGGGATATCTTTGACCTCTTCCTCCCTGAGTTCGATAAACCTTGGGTGATCCACTTAAGGGAAACTTGCTGCTGTTCTACAAACCTCTGCTCTTGGAGGCCCAACACTGTCTACAAGAATGTAGACATCATGCCGCAGCAGTCCTCCTCTCTGTAATCCACCTATAAAGGCGTGCATAGCTGTGCGGTTGTCAATGTTCTCGCACTCGTTCATGGTTTGCAACCATCGGGTGAGGAAGCTCCTTGATGTTTCACCCTTCTTCTGGATACATGCTTGTAGGTCGCTTGTCGTGGCAAGTCTTTTGTAGGTGCCCCTGAAGTGCTTCTCGAAGGCGTTCTTCAGGTCAAACCAGCAAAAGATGGAGTTCTTTTCGAGGTCACTGAGCCAGATCCGGACTGGACCTACAAGGTACAGTTGGAGCATGCGGCAGGGAATGTTAGGGGTTCCTCCGGTGAAGGTTACTACATTATAGTAATCCTCTATCCAGGTATCCGGCCTTTCGGTGCCATCATAATGCTTCAGGTTTCCGGGTAGCTTGAGGTTCATCCTTGGCTTTGGTTCCTCTCGAATCATCCTGCCAAAACATTTTGGGACGATGTAGTCAGTTCTGTACTCGTTGAGGCGTTCCCGGGCATCGCGTGGGCCGCCACCAGGGGTTCTTGAGCGGGAGCGAGATCTCCGGCCTCCGCCTCCGCCTCCGCCTCCTCCACTTGGTGGCGAGGGAGACCTACGAGGGGGCCTATAGGATTTTTTGCTTCCGCCCTCGGATTCCCGGTGTTCTTCCCGCGGCTCACTTCGGCTTCGATGGCTGCCTTCACCTTGGTGATGGTCGCCTCCATCGTTCCGGCTCCGGCGGGGCTCCGGCTCGCGTTCCTCGTTCCGACTTCTCCTGGGCTCGGGCTCATGATCATTGTTCCGGCTCCTTCTAGGCTCAGGTTCACGATCGTTGTTCCGGCTTCGGCGTGGTTCCGGCGTACGCTCCCTGTTTCCACTCCTCGGAGGCGGCACGTTGTCGCGGATATTGATTCCACCGGCCCCATGGGGCCTAGTGTTTCCGACTGGACTACGGCGGCGAGGGGGGCGGAGGTGACGGGTTCCGGTAGTTGTTCCTACCAGCGTACATTGCATCCTTTCCCTTCTTCGGATCTGACGGAGGCGTCTTTGACGGTATGGGGATCGGATTTGGGTGTTCTCTGGTTTTTCTTCTGCGCTCCGTTGATCCGGTGCGCGATTCGCCATCGTGATGGCGATTGTCGTGGGCGTCCTTCTGCGCGGTAGACACACAATGATCCGGGTTGGATTCCAACCTGCGCGAAGTATCTGTCTTGCTCTGCTGCTTCATTGCTGAGCCAACGAGCGTACGGACGTAGTAGATGTCAATCTCCTCGTCCTTCTTTTTCAAGATCTCCGCAGCCTTTTTCATATTATCCTTTGGAGTTGTGAGTGGCTGTTGCTCAGTGGGGGTTGCGAAGGTGATCTTGCGGGGAGTAACAGCTTCCCGCCTGTTCCTCTCAGTCTCCTTTTGAGCCTCGCTCACTTTGGCCTCCCAGTGCTTCCGGAGTTGCTTGACTTTTTCCAGGGACTCGTCAACCTCGCGCTCTCGCTCGAGAAAATTATCCACGAAGTGCGCAGCCTCTTTCCTCTCATCGAGCATTGCTGCTGCGGTGGTGGCAAACTTTTTGGCAGTTGCCAGCATCTCCTGCCTCTTGGCTTCTAGAGCCTCCGGATCTGCAGCATCGTCAGGAGTTATAGGTTTGTTGAGGCTCTCCGAGTGTGCGATCGCATCCATGCCTGCCTGCTCAACCAGTTCTTTTGGGGATAGGACTTCCTTATGCGGTCGTTCCCGCGATAGTGGAGATCCTGCATTGGATGGCCGTGGGTTGGAAGGGGTGTGTTCATCTTCTGATTCCCGCTGATCCAGCGCCGCCAAGGTTGCGAGAACCTACTTAGGCTGGGCGGATTCAACTTCAGTTTGTTCACTGATAACCCACAAGTATAGGGGATCGCAACAGTCTTCGAGGGAAGTAAAACTCAAATTTATTGATTCGACACAAGGGAGGTAAAGAATACTTACAAGCCTTAACAACTGAGTTGTCAATTCAGCTGCACCTAGAAAAGCACTAGTAACAGGGGTGATGTGAAAGCAGCAGTAATATGAGAGCAATAGTAACAGTAATACGACAGCGAGTAATAGTAACACAGAGGCAATGGCACCAGAAAATAGTTGATACTACTTCCAATGACATATAGAACGAGTATATAATGATAAGAGATGGACCGGGGTTCCCGACTATCTACACTAGTGGTAACTCTCAAATAACAAGTAACAAGTGTTGGGTGAACAAATTACAGTTGGGCAATTGATAGGATTGAAATAGCATTAAGACAGAACATCAAGATTATTAATCATGTAGGCATGTTTTCCATATATAGTCATACATGCTCGCAATGAGAAACTTGCATAACATCTTTTGTCCTACTAGCCGGTGGCAGCCGGGCCTCAAGGGAATCTACTGGTAATTAAGGTACTCCTTTTAATAGAGCACCGGAGCAAAGCATTAACACTTGGTGAAAACATGTGATCCTCATATCTAAGCCTTCCCCTCCAGTTATCCCAGATTCTTGTCACTCCGGGGCCTCGGGTTCCGGACATAGACATGTGCAAACAACTTGTAGATACAATCTAAGCAATAATTATAGAGCTCAAATCTAAGATCATGCCACTCGTGCACTAGTGACAAGCATTAAACACAACAAGATTGCAGCAACAATAACTTCACAAAATTATATAGGTAGACTGATCACAATGTAACAATTCATCGGATCCCAACAAACACAACACCGATTACATCAGATGGATCTCAATCATGTAAGGCAGCTCATGAGATCATTGTATTGAAGTACATGGGAGAGAGAGTACCAACTAGCTACAGCTAGAACCCGTAGTCCATGGGGGAACTACTCACGGAGCATGATGGAGGCGGTGGCGTCGATGGAGATGACTTCAGGGGCACTTCCCCGTCCCGGCGGCGTGCCGGAACAGAGACTTCTGTCCCCCGAAACTAGGTTTCGCGATGGCGGCGGCGCCCCTGGAGTCTTTCTGGAGTTTCGTCAATTGGTATCGGGTTTTTAGGTCGCGAGGGATTTTATAGGCGAAGAGGCGGCGCAAGGGGTGCCTGGGGGCCCACCCCATAGGGCGGCGCGCCCCCCTCTAGGCTGCGCCAGCCTATGGTGTGGAGGCCCTGGGCCTCCTCTCCGGCTCCCCTTCGGTGTTCTGGTCCGTCTCGGTGAAATAAGATGTTTGGCTTTTGTTTCGTCGAATTCCGAGAATATTGCCCGAACAGCCTTTTCGGAACCAAAAATAGCGAGAAAACGAGAACCGGCACCTCGGCATCTTGTTAATAGGTTAGTCCCGGAAAATTCATAAAATCATTATAAAGTGTGAGCAAAACATGTAGGTATTGTCATAAAACTAGCATGGAACATCATAAATTATAGATACGTTGGAGACGTATCATTCACCGCCTCCGAGTTCTTTCAGCTTGCGATCGTACTCTTCAGTGTCCATGGAGGAGGTATCGTCGGAAGTTGGGCTTAGGTTGCCCAGGATCGATTCTTCACCCGGAGCATCGCTTTCTCCGACAGCCTCCTGCTGATCCGGAGCGTCGCTGTTTTCCGGTGCCTCAACCTACATGGGGCTAGCTCCGACTTCTTGAGGGGCGGCTCCTGCGGTATGGGTTAAGAAGTGCACGAAGTGACACCTTTGCTTCTCTAACACCTGGGAGACCCAGACGGATCTGCATTGGTTTTCCACCTTTGTTTCCTGCTCAGGGGCGGATTGGGTGAGTTTTGATTTTTCCAGATCTAAGGCGGAATCTTCCTCAGGAAGTTACTGCGTCTCAGATCGGATCTTCGCGACCGCGTCCTGCTCAGCGGCGGTCGCGTCAGCGTTACTTACCAGTGCGTTCCCGTCGGAATCGACGGTTTCGTCGATGAAGAGGTGTATCCCGCCGATCGGGATGATGGAGAGCTTGACGGGGTTTGTCTTAGCCGGAATCCAGCACTCATCCTCAGGGACGATCGGAAAGTTTCCGGCGTACTTGACGCACCCCACGGCGATGGTGTCGTCGATGCCTCCGAAGGTAGAACCCTCCCGGTTCCGGCCTCCAGACGCCGCTGGCTCCACGGTGGGTGCCAACTGTCGTTGCCTATTCGACGGTACTCCAGAGGAGGGATCCTCATGGAGGGAAGAAGAAGTAGGGGCCATTGGGCGGAGAGTCCTCGGGATGGTGGTAAGCGATTTACCCAGCTTCAGATCACCTTCACGATGGAAAGGCCTACTGCTGCTTGTCTGGAATTATCTGGACGCTTTCGCGTTGTTACAATGAGTTGTCGTTGTGCCTCTAGGGCTCCCGGGATCCGGCTTATAAAGGCGCACGGATCTAGGGTTTACCTGGAGAGTCCTAGTCGGATTACAAGTTGCCTTACTACAATACAATATCTTGCCGTGTACGTCAAGGATCCGCCTTCCATCTACGTCGTACTGGATCCGGGTTTCACATGGGCCTCCACGGATCCGGCCTCCTCCGAAGGTCGGTTAGGATCCGGCTTCCTGATCTTGGGCTGGACTTCATCCTTCATGATCAACAGCAACTGGGCCGCCCGATGGGCCACATGCCACATCACCATCTGTGGGCCACCCGGGCTTGCCAAATCTAGGTACTGTCGATGGTACACCCATGAAGTATACCCACAACAGCCACCGCCTGCGCAACCTCCGCCTCCGCCGCCGCCGCCTCCAGGTCCAGCTGATGGGCCTCAACACCGGCGGCGACTACCTCCTCCTCCTCCTCCTCCGGGTGGAGGTGTCGGCACATCTGAACAACTTGCTCCC
>NC_061509.1:34406765-34487829 GCF_022539505.1 Lolium rigidum
TGCTCGTTGGTTCCAGCCAGCCAACGCGCCAAAAAGGAAAGTGGACCCGCCCCGCCGACCAACCCGCTCCAGAAAAGGAAAGCGGACCCCCACGACCAGGATCGACCAATTAAATCACCCAAATCCCGACAGAATCAAAAGTCGGCCCACCGTCCCACCGTCCCACCGTCCACCGTCCTCCTTCCCGAGTCCCTCCTTTTTCTCTCTTCTTCCTCCGGATCTTCTTCCTCCCGGCCTGCAATTCCTCCAGATCTCCATTGCAGCCTCCAGATCTCCATTGTAGCTTCTTCTTCTCCATAAAAGCAGCAAGTTCTTCCTCCCCCAGCCAGCCGGCAACTTCTTCCTCCCCAGCCTGCAACTTCTTCTACCTTTTCCCATCAGATCTCCATTACAGTCAACACAAAGACATCAACTACCAGCAAGAAGACAGCAACTACCAGCTGAAAATCAAAGTTTCAGAGGCTGGACAAACAAGGTTAGATTTGCACAGATGCTTACCTCCCCCTCCAATCTCCTCCTTTGCTATAATTTGTTGAACCTTTTGAACCTGACAACCAGATCTACAAGTTTTCTACCCAGACAAAGGAAACAATTTGAGCAAAAACACAAACAAAAACCAGATCTACATGGTCAGAACCATTTTTATCTGAACCAAGTAGTGCCTGATGCATAAAAGACAACTATTGACTCACAGAATTGCTTCCTGATGCATAAGTATGTTCCTCATGCATACAAATTCATGGAAAAATTCAAAACAGGCTTGTATACCATAGAAAAAGCAGCATAAACTTGTAACAAGACACATGTAGATAAAAAAACTCAACTTTGAGGGCACAAACCTGTTATAATTTGGTGGGATCCTCAAGGTAGTTGCTTTTCAGTTCAGATTGTACTCAAGACAACACCTTGCAAGCAACTAATTTAGATGATCTGATGCATACTAACCATAGAATAAGCCACAAAAAATGGGAAGGAGTAGCAATGCATTTATATGGTCACATAGTACTTGGAAAAGGTTCTATAGTAGCATTAGGTACCATTAGTTTGTCGAAACCATCGAGACAACCAGTTCATCGACGAACAAACTATGTTTCAACAAGAACTAGTATTGTCACATGACAAAACTAGGCAGTAAAATGATCGACTTAGCTACCGTTTGAGATGCTCGGCAAAAGTTTCTTCCGTCATAGTGCTAATTACATAGTGGCTGATTGATGAAGCAAAATTTGACACTTGATCTTGTCCATGCTAGCCTCCGATTACTCGAAAAAGCAAGTTTGTGAGAAGGTGTGAATGGTGGTGACAACCATAAACTTTGGTAGCTTATGTCATGCGGATAGTAGCCAAAAAATGCATTGTGGGAAAACAACTTAGATGGCATTAGTGTACCAACTTAGATGAATCGAGAGAAGCAACTTTAGATGCATCCATAAAACGAAGTTTTCAAGTTTACTTACAAACAAAATGAAATTACTTTTTGTTTTGCAGATGAGTGGTTTGGACTTGAACCTAGAACCAGACGATGTCGACATGGAAGATGGAGGAATAAATGGCAGTGACCCCTTTTTCGCACTCAAGCTGCCCAGACGGAGGTTGTCGATGAGTCTCAGGACCCACTACTTGCTGAGCATGGTGGACAAGGTGGCGACTCTGATGTGCACAGTGGTGGAGGGCAGCAATTCAATGCAGCACCACCTCCAGCAAATCCTAGCACTGAAAACATAAACACAACGACTATGCCTACTACAACCCTTTCTCGGTTCTTCTAACCACGAGTTGGCGGATCATGGTGTCGATGGAGTTGCTCCTAATGAAGAAGTAGCATCTAGTCCTCAAGAACCCTTCCTTGGTATGCGATTTGACACAATCGAAGATGCCGGAGAGCACTACAATGCTTACTCAAAAAGATCGGGGTTTTCTATCAAATCAAACACATCAACGAGGCAACCTTTCGGTAAGGTGGTGCGGAAGCAACAATTTGTGTGCAACAAGTATCGGGCACCGAAAACGAGAAGAGCAAATTCAAGAGGAGAGAGTCAAAATTGTAGAAGAGGTTAGCCCTGTCCGGCTAGATGATGAAGACGGGGATGGAGAAGAAGTCTGGACCGTCCAAGAAACCAAAATCTGCAGTAGTTAAGCGGCAAAGGGAAAAAATAAAGCAAACCAAGTGTCCAGCAAAAATGTGTGTGAAGTTGATTAACAACAAATATGAAGTGACATATTTTATTGCAGAACACAATCACCCCATGCTTGTGAAACCTTCATCGACAAAGTACACGAGATCACACAAAGGCATACCTAGAGATGAAAGGAGTTCTCGAAATGCCTACATGATCGCAACTTGGAACCAGGCGTATGATGACAGGTGATGTCTTCTTTTTATGGAGAAGAATGTTTCGTCCCCTATGATCCAAAAGCTATAACAAATCTACGAACAAGTTTGAGGAAGGAGGAGAAGGAATGGGACATTGCTGAGACGAGTGGCTTATTTTGCGAGTTGAAGGACAAGGACCCGGGTTTCTACTCTCGAATTTCTTTTGATGAAGAGCACAGGGTTGAAAACATTTTCTGGGTTGACAGTGCTGCAAGGAAGGCTTACACAGAAGCATATCATGATTGTGTGTCATTTGATACAACTTTCTTGACTAATCAGTTCGATATGCCATTTGCTCCATTTATTGGGATCAACAGACATGGACAGTCCTTCATGCTTGGCTGTGGTTTCCTAAGGGATGAGAAAGAGGAGAGTTTTACATGGCTTTTCACCCAGTTCCTTGATGCTATGCATGGTTTGCAGCCAACAAATATTATAACAGACCAGGACCAGGCTATGAGGAATGCAATCAGAGAAGTTTTCTTTGACACTTGTCACCGCAACCGTCGTCGGCACGTTATGAAGAAAGCAAATGAGAAGCTCGGGCCATTCCTAGGTAGGCACCCTGGTTTGGCTGAAGACTTCAATGAATGCATCAATGAAAGTATGAGTGAGGATGAATTTGAAGCAAGATGGGCAGAGATGATTGCAAAGTGGGAGTTAGCCGAGCATGAAACATTTTTATGGTTGAAGAAGTATGCAAAATTCTGGGTTCCATGCTACTACAGACATCGATTCTTCCCATTTTTGCAATCAACTCAGAGGAGTGAGGGGTTTAACGCTGTTCTAAAACGTTACATCAACCCTCACAACTCAATCAAGCATTTTGTTAAACAATATGAGAAGCTACAGACAACGGATATTGGGTAAGGAGGGCCACAATGATTTCCGCACGGATGAGCTTGAGCCAGATCCATGGTCGCCGTTCCTATTGAGAAGCAAGCTTTGGCCGTGTACACACGTCCCATCTACCATCGGTTCAGGAAGGAGTTCGCACTCATTGGCTGTTATAATGTCCAACCACGGGGCAATAATTTGTACCGAGCTAGTCCCTAACAATGAGAAGTGCTATCCTTATGGTGGAAGGTACTACATGGTTAATGCTAATGGTGGGCAATTCAACTCGCGAGTGCTGCAAGTTTGAGCGTGACGGTTTGCTATGTTGTCATGTTTTAAAAGTGTTTACGCATATTGGTGTTGATGCTATACCGAGCAATACATACTGCGAAGGTGGACTCCAGCTGCATTGGAAAGCTGTGGTTCAGCCAACTCGTCCAAGCACAAGATGATGTTATGCTCGAAGAATCAAGGCAGAAATTGCGGTTTGCAAACTTGTCAACTAAGTTTGTTGCTTTGGCTAAGCTAGCAAGTGCCTCGGACCAACATGACGCCATTGCTCGTAGACACATCGGGGAAATGACAAGCTGAGTTTGCACAACTAAACAAGGTGAAGAGGAAGAGGAAACCAACTACTTCAGCACACGAACGGACAGACAAATCCTAATTCTAATAGGACATCTACTTCAGCACCTACTACGCATCGAGAAAACATCTTCGGGGCCTACCCGAACACGACCGAGTACCTCCACCTACAACATCAAACAGCCAGCAGGCACCTCGGTCAGCTCCAGGGCATGTGCCAACAGCACATACTACAGGTGATGTGCCACCAGCAACTAAACCCGCACCAGCAACTTCCCAGCAAGGACACTCTGCACCGTCTGCCCCTACTCGCCAAGGTCGTCCAAACAAGAAGAAGAAAAGCACAGAGGCCGACTTTCCATATGTGCAACAGGCAAGAGACATGGTTGGGGCAAGTGAAGAAGCTATGGTTATTCTTGATCCTCCTAGGTCGAATACAAAAGGAAGAAAGAAGAATCGATACCCTGGTGGGATTGAGTTGCAAGCAAAAAGAACAATTCTGTGTACGTTGTGCGGTTTGCCTGGACATAATTCAGCAACGTGCGAAAATTCTCTGAAAGGATGAATTAAAATTATGTCTGCTCAAGGTCCTTTTTTTCTGTGTGTGTAAGATCGGATAGTATTGCAAGACACAACAACTTATGTCACGATCTACAATTATAATATGTAATTGTGCTTGAAATGTTGAATTTTCAATACTGCAATGTAATTTGTGCTTCCCAAATTGAATTTCAGTAATGCAAGTAGTTAGAGGGAGAGAATATACATCATTTTCCTTTCTTCTTGAGAGCTTTCCTCCGATCGATGGTGTTGTGGATGGAAGTAACCCATGTGTGAGTCATGATTTTCCTAATGTTTGATATGTCCTTGCCTCCATAGTTTGGGAGAGACCTTCCTGTCCGAGTGCTCGGCATTCATAAGTGCATGGACACCACAATCCTTGCTGCGAGAAAAAAGTGGGTATATAAGTTATGTATTCGAGCAAGTAATTTATATGAGTTACAGAAGAACAAGTGAATCAAACGTTAGCACAAAACGAGGTAAGCAACTTAGCTATTATGTTTGGAACAACTAGATTTATTTGGAAAAAGAATTGGAAATGAAATTGTATGAAGCTAGTAAGAAACAACATATCTATAGCAAAAGAAAATAACTTAGCCTACTTCAGTACAAGTACTTCCCCCCAGAAACTATTTTGAGCATGCTGGTTAAGCAACTTAGATGCTACTGGAGAGCAAATAAAACATGGTACTGGAGAGCAAAAAACACATGTGAGAGGAAGCAAAAAACGGGTTGTGCAGAAGCAACTAAGGTAAGGAGAAGTTGTACACATTTTTTAGAAGAACTTGTGTAGGCAACTATGGTATAAATTGGAAAGCAAATTAGTACTCATGTTGAACTATGACAACCTTTTTTTAGCAGCAACTAAGTTGTTTTTAGTGAAACAAATAAATGTACTTGATGTAAGCACCTTGGGTGTCCACAATTAGGTGAAGCAAGAACATCTAGGCTACTATTGAAAATCAACTTAGATATGCGGTAGGAGCAAACTTAGATGCTAAGAAAGTAAGGTAATAACTTAACTTTGGACAGTATAAAGAAACTAAACAAAAAGCTGCAAAAAGCGAGCAAACTGCAGTATACAGTAAGCAAGTTATCTGAATGAGTGTTTTTATAGAAGTGCCTGATGCATAAAATACAACTACTGAATCACAGAATTGCTTCCTGATGCATATCATCTGTTCAGAAGCAACTAATGTAAGGAGAAGTTGCACATAAGCAAACTTAGCTCAAAAAAAGGTAGGCAACTATGGTATAAGTTGAAAAGCAAATTAGTGTTAAATTTGAACTATGTATACCTTCTTATAGAAGCAACTAAGTTGTTTGCTAGTGAAACAACAAAAGTACTTGCTTGGAAGCAACTAGGGTGTCCACGATGAAGGTGAAGCGAGAAAAAAGAACATATTTGGCTACTATTGGAAAGCAACTTAGATGTGCGGTAGGAGCAAAACTTAGATGCTAATAAAAGCAAGTTATCTGAATGAGTGTTTTTATGTGCTTACTTAGTTTTCTCGCTTTGGAGCAAAAATGTCGCCGAGGTCAAACTTCTCAAGCTTGATGCGTGATTTTGGGTACTCTTCATTCCATAGAGATGTTATTGCTTCTGAAGATTCTTCACAAGCAGGCCCAATTTTTTATCATTTATTGTCCTCATAGAGTCAAGAACTTCGAATCTTCTATCTTTGATGTTGAGAACAAGCAACCAGTAGTGGTTCACTTTCACACTTTGGTCTTCGCTCATGTTTTCCAACACTGGAAGCAACACCTGTTCGTGTGGTTGGCAGATAACAAAGAAATCAGGTGCAAAACACAACTAGAATGACCGTGGTCCAGAAATATGAATGAACACAAAAAAGGAAATAGAAAGTGGGGGGAAAGATTACCAAGTCTTTCTTGTCAAGATGCGCATCCTTCTTCGCAAAGTACTTCTTGACATGCTTGTGATTCCAACCATATTCCCGAAGTAATGTCTACGAGAAAAGATTTGAGGAATCCCCGGGTGGTGCGATTAGTTTTGCTTCGAATAAGCTGTGCTTGACAAGTAAAAAGAAACGAGAACACAAAACGGACACAAAAAAAGGTGTTGGGGTGCTAACCATAAATCTCAAAGGCATCACAACTTTCTTGTCATTCTTATCTTTCCTCGGCATAATTGATTCGAGACCTAGTTCGAATACTCGTGTTATCTAGCTCAGCACAAGGCATCATTGAGTTTGCCGGTTCTCGATGGGACACAAAAAACTTCTCGAAGTTGACAATGATTGGGGTGTTGTCCTTGTGCTGACCCCTTCCATTTCGTTTACCACCTGAGATAACTAGATCATAAACTTCCTTCACATCAGCAGAGCATGCATATGAATTTTTGCTTGAAAAGTCTATGTACGGTGACTTATAACATGCAGCTGGTCGGATGATCCGGCCAGGAGCTGCATTGGAGTTGCTTCCAGAACCATCCATGGAAGGAGTGACCTTGTTGCCAACAGGAGTTGGTGTTTGGAGTTCAGCTTCACTTTGATGTCCTGCACCGATAGTATCTGCTTCGTCTGTCAGGTAGCCTTTCTCCCTTTCAACCCTGGTACATAAAGCAATGGCTTCTTCCTCCATCTCTGGACTCCAAACATCTTCGTAGTCATCGAAAATTGGAGACCCAAAGGACCTAAAAGATTGTGGTGTTGTCCCATCAGATGCTGCAACTACAGGAGTTTGTTGTTGGCTTTTCTGTGGACTATCAAACCCAAGGCTGAAAGATGGCGGGTCACAACCCTTCTCCCATCTAGGATCCTTAGCTCGCGGAGGTGGACAAGTTTGACGAGTTGGAACCGTTGATTTCTTGGCGGCATTGTTGGTCTGCGATCCTTGACAAGTAGAAGGCGTAGCGGGAGATGTTGGAGTATTCTTGTTCCGGCGTGGAGAAGTACGAATGAAAAGAGCTTGTGCTGGAATTTTTGTTAGTGAAGCTGCATGACTTGCGTACGGAGGAGGTTGCGGTGCTGCACCTGTGTTGTGAGTTGCAGTTTGGTTGGCAGACTGTATCGACTGTGACCTGATCCTGAACTATTTCAGACTGCACACTTGTATCCAAAGGTCTGGTACGATGCGCAACCATTTTTTGTTTCATCTGGACTCCTTTATCACCCCTGATTGCTAACTTATCAAATGCAATGCACTCTGTCTGAACTTTCTGTACAACAGTGTCCCTGCTGAACTCGGTCCGGTGGTGGTGTTGTTGTAGGAGAACCCCTTTGAGACCTAGCTATCTCCTCCATGAATATGGAATTGGGGTATATCTTCTCTGTTATATCAAAGAATTTTGGGCCCTGGTTGTTTGTCATGTCAATGTCTTTGCCTCTGGATGCCGCAAACCCTCTGATATCTGAGAACGGGCTCGGTCCAGGCAATGGAGTGTTTGCTGCCCCAACTGATTGAGTGTTAACATTTCCCAACCTAGCAGACCTCCTTGGTGTATTGTCGAAACGAGGAGATCTCCTTGGTGTATTATCGAAACGAGCATCACGGTCTTGGAAATCATCATCCTCAATGTGCTGTCCATTTGAAGGTTGTTGTTTGCTGGCACCATCTTCATTGTCACTGTCGTCATCGCCTTCATCATCCTCGTCATCAGCGTCTTCATCTTCTTCGTCATCGTCATTACCATCTGCATTGTAATCCTCATCATCCGCATCCTCAGCATCCTCTTCATCAACAACAATAGAAGGTTCAGGCCTTTGCCTCTTCCTAGCTCTTCCACAAACACCTTTTGCACTCTCTTCTGCTTGTTCAAAGTCCCCTACTTGTTCTATGAAAGTGCCCAACCTGTTGGAGATATCGGTGCATAGCTCCCCAATCATCACGAGCAAGTTTCCTCTTTTTACGGTCAGCAAATACAAAAGCAAAAAACTAGTGAGAATTATTTAGTTTTGTATGAAATCACTTGTGTACATTTTGAGAAAACAGAAAAATAAAAAAGTGGGAAAAAGGAAAAATGAAATTACCTGACATGGGTAATTCCTAGGCAACCTTGATGATACGAACTCTTCTAATCTCGTCATCCCGACGAAAAGACCGTCTCTAATAGTCACCCCCACCCCATCTTTCAACTGTAAAAAATTAGGAAATGTCATAATTTGTTAGCATGAGTGTGCATTTTGAACTGAACTATGAGCGGTTTATATGAATCATTGGAACAACTTACACCTCGAAACTAAAGCAACTAAGTTGTGCCTAGTAAGCAATCTAAGAACACAAAAAACATATGTACTAATATGAAGCAATTTGGACCAGTGCAGTAAAACAACTTAGTTATTTTGGCAAGTAATTTAGATGACACATAGAAAAAACTTGGATATACGAAAAACAGAAGAATGAAGAAGTAAGTTACATTTTGTATGAGCGATTTAGATGTACTAATATGTAACAACTTAGATGTGGCTAGTAAGCAGCTTAGGGGACACAACATATGTATTGAGTATGAAGCCATTTTGGATCAGGGTAATAAAAAGCAACTTAGTTACAAATGGCAAATAACTTAGATGACACAGAGAAAACAACTTAGATATATGAAAACAGGAAAAGCAAGAAATGGTTGCGCAACGTGATACATGTTTTGGAAAAAGCAAATTAGAAGTGCTAATGTGACAACTTAGATAATGAAGTAAGAGTGCTTTGGAAAAATGATCCGGCCACATCACAAATGATCTACTTAAAAACAACTTAGATCAATCCAGTAAAGCAAAACTTAAGTAGTTAAAAAATACCTTCATCTTTCCAAACTCTCCATTTGACTTCATATCTTTGCGCATGACAGCTTGAATTAATTTGTCATCCCATGCGGCAGCACGTATGGGACATTCCTCAACGGATGGCACGAGGCTCATCAACATCAAGAGAGTCAAGATATAGTATCTACAAAAAAAAGGTAAAGGGAAAGAAACGAGTGAGTAAGATCTCTGAAAAAAAGCAACACATGTTGCAACATTTATTACGACATAAAAAACAAGGCCGAAAACACGAAAAGGGTAAAAAAGATCAAGTACCACGAGGTGATGTAAACAACAACACACAGATTTCTTTTTGACTCCCATCTTTTTCACTTCTTGAACAATTTGATCAACTGCGAACTGGCACCAATTAGACTTCTTCATGACATTGAGATCCACTAGACTTGGATATGACCTTGGACTGATATTGGCACTTGTTGATGGTGAAATAAAGCAGCTCACAACGACAGACACGGTATGCCCGTAGGAACTTCATATCAGCTGCCCCTCCCATTTCCTGAATCATCTTGCGCCACTTGCTTGAAACACTGGAGCAGACCCGCCACGAATGTTGTACTCTTCGTTCATGAAGGCTATAGGTTCAGTTTCCATTTCATACCGTACAGGCAAACCTTCATTGGGTAGCCCAAAGACTTTGTTGTAACTTGCTGCATCGACGGGAATGGTCCCCCTCCCTGGTATAGCTAGCTCACTTCTAATTGGGTCAAAACATGCCAAGACCCACATGCTTAGATCAACAGGCATCTCAGTAGCTTTAACCATCAACATTCCTCCCCACCCCCACTCTATGATCAACTTCTTCTGATCACCTGATAAAATTTCATTCAGCTTCACAAGTCTAGCAGGAGACGCTTTATTCCTACCAAGCTGCACACCACGATAAAGGAGAAAAAAAGGTCAAGTAGTAATTCGGGACAATTTCACACACAACATAAGAAAACTAATACACACAAGCGAGGAAGTATGAATTGGACATACCGACGAGAATGCACGGCTTTTCTTAGGTTCAACCACGATTGCGTGAAGGTCCACCCACATTTTACGCATGATTACCACCACCGAAGTAGCACCACGGGATCGTAAATTAGTAGCGGGTACGGGATTCGGACCATTCATGTTCATAGGATTATCCGCAAGTCGCAGCCTGAAAAAAAGAACAACATATTCAACATAAGTAAGGACAAAGTAATGTCAGAACAACTCAATTTACTTCCAAAAAAAAACTAAGGCATGCTATCAAAAGACAACTCAAAATAATTTCAGAATAGCGAACTTAAGTATGCTATGAAAAACAAAAAAAGGTCAGATGCTATACATGCTGGCGAGGCTGCACGCCTGTTACTGCAGGTCTGCCCGTTGCTCCATCTGGTAGTTGTAGACGCGGAAACCTCTTAGTCATCTCCCTACACTGTTGATGAATAGTAAATCAAAAATCTCTGTAACATGCTTACATAGCTCTTATGCTTACATGCTTACATGCTTACATAGCTCTTATGGCAATCAAAAACCTCTTAGTCATCTCCCTAACATGCTTACATACGCACACAAAAATGTACAATGCAACTCTGCATCACCACTTATGCAAGTTAGTCTACATGGTCATACAAAAACATACAAAATCTACGTTACTGCTAAAACTTAAGCAAAACATGACTGAAAGCAGACATCAACTTTGCTTTACTTGGAACAACTATATGTATTTGGAAAAGTTACACAACTAGATGTATTTCCAAGAACAACTTGTTTAAGACATATAATGGGCAAACTCAAAGGGATCGTTCATGTCATGTAAAAAAACACAAAATCAACTTAATTAAGAACCACCAGCCAACTTGATTACTTATAGTGGACAACTTGATCATAATGACAAAACAAGTTGAAACATGGACAACGGAAAACTCATGGCATCGTTTATGGCATGAAAAATTCTGAAAAACAACTTAAGTAACAACGACGAGCCAACTTAATGACTCCTAGTTGACAACTTAATTATAATGACGTAACAACTTATTTCAAACAAGAATAATCGCCAACTTGTGCCATCTCATGGCATGGCAAATCAACTTCAATAAGAACAACCAGCAAACTTCAATAAGCAGCCTCATATGAATTAGAATGTTCCAAAGAGCAAAAATAACCACTAATAAGCAGCATCATAAGCTAGTACTGGTATCATCTAAAATTGGTAGCCTATATCAGGCAGGTGCACTAGCATGGCAAAAACAACTTAGGCTAGAATGACTATCAAACACAAACAGCAAAAAGTTACTCTACATACAAGGTCTAATAAACAACTGAGAACATAAAAGCTGTACTAGCATCATCTAATTTCGGGTGTACAAATTACTCCAACCATGATCAACAGGGAAACAATGGGAACCATAACAACAAGTACAAAATTACTCCAAAAACATGCTCTACAGGGGACCATAAGAACCATGGAACAAGGACAAAAAGTGGATATACAGGGGAGAGTCCATGCACTGCCATCCATCTACTTCCAAAAATCCCGCACCATCAAAATGGGGACAAAATTGAACAAGGAAATCAAGTCCTACTGCGGGGGATTGGGGGATCGAGCACATATCGATTACACGAGTAGCTGGATCTGCAGCCGATCTCCGTCGGCGCTCACGGGACGATCGATCTAGGCGAAAAACACCACGCGCCGAGTGTACGGCCACGCGATACGGCGGCGATGAAGCTCTTGGACGGTGAATCGGCCGCACCCGCCTGAGAAAAGGTAGATCTCCGTCGCGGAGATCGAAGCGAACTCTCGCGCCTCGCCCCCACCGCCGTCGACCTCCCGCTCCTTACGCCTACCGAGCTCACGAGGACCTCCCCCCGGAAGCGAATCGAGCGCCAGCGAGCAACCTACCCCTCACCCCCTGGACCCCTAGCGAATCGCGGCGCCGACGAGCACGCCGTCGCTCATCCAAACCCTAGAGAAATCGCCGGCCGGAGCTCACGACAGAAATGGGGATCGAGCGAATGGAGCCGTTTCTCGACCGTCTTCCTCGCACGCGCGCGACGGGGATGTCCCTTCAGGCGTGGTGCGGTCGCGGTGGATGGTGGGGCCCTCAGGTGGGGACGGTCGGAACAGAGCAGATACATCAGGTTCTCCATCCAAGATCCGACGGCCAGCAATCGTTGGCTCGCCACGACAACGGCCACCGTGCACTTTTTAGCGTTTGGGTAAAAATAAACATCAATATATTGGTCTCTTTAGCATACAAGGGACAACGGTCTGTATCTTAGGTACGTGTAACATGTATATTTATGCGCAAACAAGCCTAAGACCAAAAGCAAATAACGGTCTGTAACATTGATATCAATGTTTTTTTTCTTTGATAGGAGTACGTGCCAACAACGATTTAACGCTCTATTTTCTTTGTAAAGCCAACAACATTTTGCTAACAACTAGGGGAGGTGAAAATGCTCCAGATTTTTCTAATCCAACGGCTGTCGTAATTTTCTTTTGCAGATTTGCAGTATTTTCACCTGATACGTTTCCTAACAACTACAACTAAAAAACATCTCGTCAAAGAGAGAACTACTACTAGAATACTAGAAATATTTTTTATGTTTAGGTGTTCAACATAGTGCAATAGTCGCTTATGATTTCGCAATCTCAAGATTTTTTGTTTCTTCTTGCCTGCATTCTTTAAACAACATTATAAACATTTCTTTTGATTGAATTGGAATCAGATTAAGGGCATCTCCAGCGGGCCGACGCATTTCGGACGTCCGAAATGTCCGTTTGCGTCGGCCCGCGGACGCGATGTGGCTCAGGGCGACCGTTTGCGTCTGGGGTACCTCCAGCGGTGTGGACGTATTTTTTAACCGGGGACAGCGTCAAGGTCGCTAATGGCGTTTTACGTCCCGTCGAGGACTGCCGCCGGCGATTAACTGTTCCCGCGCGACGACGATCGTTCCCGCGCGTGCCCAATACATTGGGAAGTTTCGCCGGCGTTTCGCGCGCGCGGGAAACGCCCTGCGCGCCAACGCCGTTTCCCGCCGCGCTGTGGCTATATATGGTGGACACCGGCGGGGGCGACGGGCACACCTCAAACCCTACCATCCATCCATGGCCGACCACATTAGTTGGGAGCAAGTTGTTCAGATGTGCCGGCACCTCCACCCGGAGGAGGAGGAGGTAGTCGCCGCCGATGTTGAGGCCCAGCAGCTGGACCTGGAGGCGGCGGCGACGGAGGTGGAGGTTGCGCAGGCGGTGTCGGAGGCGGCAGAGCACGCGGAAGGGCGCCTCGCGGCGACCAGGGCGGAGATCGCCAACGCCATGGCCGAGCTCGCGGAGGCGCGAGCGGCCATCGCTGCACCTCCGACGGACGCCGTCATCCACGACATCGTGGACGATGACCCGCCCGTTCCCACCTGCTTCGAGTGCGCCGGCGACCAGCGGGTTCTGCTCGCGTCCTTCGAGTCCCTGGCTGGGGACGCCCAGCGCCGTCAGGCTTGGGTGGCGGAGGAGGAAGCCCACAGCTATGCGATGTCCATGGCTCGGTGGTTAATGTGCTCCGACCTGGACTCGCTCCAGCGTAGGGGCCCTTCTCCCGCGCGGGTCGAGCAGGAGAACCGGGAGCTAGAGGTCGCCATTGCCGGCAGGGACGAAGCGGTGGCGGAGGCGGCTAGGGATAGGGACCGCTTCATCGCCGACGTGGCGGCGATCCAGGCGGCGGCGGCCCAGGCGAACGAGGACGCGGCAGCGGCGGTCCAGGCGGCGGCGGAGGAGGCCCAGGCGGCGGCTACCCAGGTGGCGTTGGTCCAGGCGGAGGCCCTGTGGGACAACTCCCTGGCCGAGGCCCTCGAACGCCGCAGGCGGCAGGACGAGATGTCCGTTCGCCGGCGTGCGCGGTGCGCGGAGTGCGCGAAGCGCTCCCGCTTCGACGACGGCGCCGGCCCTTCCGGCGGCCAGTATTAGGGTGCGCGACTGCGAGTAACCGAGGCCGGTGTAGGCCGCGCGACGGCGAATAGGTATGGCCGTCGTAGTTTTAGGTTAACTCGACTAACCATCTCTATAAAGATGGTCCTTTTGGCTAATCAATAGTAATGAAAAAATCTTTTGTTTACCTACTCACTGCCGACCGGGCCCGGATGCACCAACCCGTTGGAGGTGGTGCCAAACGCATTTCCGGTCACGATAGACACAAACGGTCGCTCAGCGCGGCCCCTGGAGATGCCCTAAGCACTAACCAAGTCAGTTTGGTTGCAAACCAAAACGGAGGCACTAGTGTACAAATTTTTTTGGAAGAGCCATGGCTATAATCCAAACAATAGGACCTTGCCAAAATTTTGGTCTTTGCCACTACGGTTACAATTTTGTGGCATCTTTGCAGACCATCTCCCTCGCCTCTCTCCTGCACCGGGATGCCGTTGCGCCGCCTCCCGGCCTGCCGCCGGCGCTCGCTGCCCCTCCCCTGCTGTTGCGCCGCCACATCTCGCAGCTCTACATCCTTTCCTGCCTAATCCGCGCCATCCCGCCCGCCGCCGGCCGCCCCCTGGTGCTCTACCGCCGCATCTTGCACTTTTCCCCACCCTAAACCCTCGCCTCCACCGGCCAATTTCTATATCCTTTGGTCTCTCTCTCGGATCTCGGCGTCGTCTCCCTCCTGGCTCTGGTCGTCACCTAGCTGCTGGAGTGGATCGGAGGGGATCCACCGCTTCTCTTCTCCTCTAGGTAAGGAAGGAACCCTCCGTCCTCATTCTTTCCTTTCCATGGCAGTAAGCGAGCTGTACTCCTTGAATTGGATACATCATATATGGTCTGCTGCCCGTTCCGATCACCGCACACTAGGTGCTCATCGGAATGCCCCGAACGAACTCGGCCCTCCTTTTTTTCAGTTTATGCAGTCTCATTCTGAATGAATTCTGTCTGTGCAGGTACTCGCCTCCACCGAGCATGTCGCCCCCACCGAGCATGTCGCCGCCACTGCCGGACGAGCTTCTCGAGGAGGTCTTCCTTCGCCTCCCGCCGGACGAGCCCGAGTGCCTCGTGCGCGCATCCGTCACCAGCAAGCTCTGGCTCGACACCCTCTCCGGCCCTCGCTTCGGCGGTCTCTACCGCAAGTTCCATGGAGCTCCGCCTATGTTGGGCTTCATTTACTTCCCGCCCATTTATTCCTCGGGATACAAAAGGGACGAGTACGACAGGGTTCCGTACTACGAACCCGCCACAAAGTTCCGTGCGCGCATTCCCGACGATGACTGGGGGTGCTGGTTCTATGAGCCGTGGGACTGCCGCCATGGCCGCGTTCTCCTTGTGGATTCAACTGCATTAGCCGGCGAGGGGTTAGCCGCGAAGTTCCTCGTTTGGAACCCCTTGACAGGCAGCCGGAGGGAGCTGGATGGGCCCCAGGCTCGAGATGTCGTGGAATCCCAGAGCCTTAGGGCCGCAGTGATTTGCGCCGTGCCCCGCTGCGACCACCGCGCGTGTGAGGACGGCCCCTTCCGGGTGGTCTTGGTCACCCTGGACAAGAGTGATGCCGGTTTTGTTGCATGCGCATACATATCCTTGCCGCAGATGGGTGAAGGGAGCAAGCCATGCTCTGGTCTCTCTCTTGCGGATGAGTGGACTGAGTTGTCCGCTGATCTTGATCTTGTGGGTGTGAGTGCATGCATTGATTTTAAGCCCCAGGTCCTCATCGAAGATGCACTTTATTTCGTGATTAAGAATGATGATAGTGGCGCGCCGATAGCTATTCTCAAGTGTGACTTGGCATCTAATTGCTTATCACTGATTGATGTGCCGCCGCTAGAGACTGGCGCAGGCGGTGATAGTGAAACTATCCTCATGGCGACGGATGGTGGTTTGGGGTTTGCACGATTGGACATGTTAAACCTCCACCTGTGGTCGAGGCAGATGGGTTTCGACGGAGTTCTTTCATGGACTCAACATAGAGTCATCGATCTGAAAGAACTCCTCCCCATCCAAAATCCCAAGTTAAGACTTACACTGGTTGGATCTGTGGAGGGTAGTGATACCATTTTCGTGACCACAGATCTTGGTATATACGGGATTAATCTCAAGTCACGAAGTGTGAAGAAGCTATGGAAGAGAGAAATCTTCCATTATTTGATGCCATACATGAGTTTCTACACTCCTCGAGGTATGTGTGTATGTCCTTTGTTTTATGATCTAGGAATAATTCTCAAGTAATTACATAAATCAGATCAAAAGTTACATTCGATGTTTCAGTTGTGATGCATATATCTTTTAAGCAAACTATGAGTGCTATGTAACACCCGAACGTAACACCTAATTATGCTTATGTCTACCTAATAGGCAATTTTTCAAAGTCATGTTTTCTCCTTTTTTTAATCTCACTGACAACTTTATTTCCAGAAATGGTGAACCCCGCCAATGCGACTCCTTGACTACATATGGTTGGAGTATTAATAAGAGAAGCAGGCCACTCTCACCCTTTTTAGGAAAGATCACCACTTGGAGGCGACATGGGTCTTATGATCCGTTGAGTCAGTATTTAGTAGCTGCTTTTGTGCAGTGGTACTTGTTTTCCTATAGTGTGGTGTTGGCTTTTGTCATTAATCTCGTGAATTTAGCTGCGTCATTGCCCGTTGGCGTATGTAACCGAGAATGGATTATCTTGTAATGAATCTCTAATTTCTTGCAGTGTCAGCTACATGATCTGTTGTTTAATTAGCTTAAAAACACATCTTCAGACAGCAACTCAGTCTTCCCATTTTTAAAACTTTACAGTTTCCTGTACCACCTTTGATCCAATCTCTATATTCTTCTCCCAAAAGAGGTAGCATAGCTAGTATTTCCGGTCTCTCAAGAGATGATGATGTTTCTGCAGTTCTGCATGATTTCTTGCTGACATGTCTTCATTTACGTTGTGAACTTAATTAGTGCTATGTGTCAAGTACTGTTGTTACTGTAGTTTTTTAGCAAGCAATGTTACTGAAGAGTATAACACATAAACTGAAATCTTGAGCTGTACAGGCTGAAGTGATATGAGCAAATATCTCGTAGAGATTTTATGCTTCAGTAACTCCACAAAAAGTGTTAGGTATTTGTTCGTTATTTGTTGCATTTTTTTTTGCCTACCATGGACATAATAGTAGACTTCATTGCCCATGTAGTGATATGAAGATCTTCATATGTTTGGTCATAGAGAGCAAATCTATAGTGATCATTGCAATTATTTTGGTTTTCCATAATTTCTAGATTGATTCAAAGATTGTCCTTACTTCTTAGACAAAATGTTCCACTCAAAAGCATCAACACACATTTATCTGTGCTTCATGTGCCTATACATATGGAAGAGGTATTGCTCTGTCACAAATGCCTGATAGCTAATTAACTTTGATCGCCCTTCATGGGCACAACAAATTGTATTGTGAGCTGGCTGGTTTTCTGCATGTCATGGAGATAGCTTTGATTTACATGGAACGCCTGTCTCTCTTTTGCATTTTCTTCATATGTGGGTATTTTTCTTCTTCTTTACAGCAGGATATAAATTTGTATCATGTTATTCATTGCTGGAGAATCCTTGTCATGGTGACTGAATCTGAAGAGCAGGATCTTGTGATGAAACATGTCACTAGCTGGTAGGTGTTTTGGTAGTGCTTTATTTCCCTATGCTGTTGTTGGCTGTTGTTAGTAAGTTTGGTAATTTTTCTCCGGTTGCCCGTCTTAAGGGTGATCTTTTGATCATGCTGTGATGGGCATAATTCCCGATTAAGGTTTCAGAACTTTACTTACATGGTACAATGCTAGGGTACTGATAAATTTGGTTGACGCCATGTAAGTAGCGAGGTCACGGTAGATAAATTAGTTAGGTTCTTAAGCAGTACACGGCGCAAGTAAAAGGACAAATGTAGTAACGTGTATACAAGGAGTAAACCAACTTGCGTATGCAATATAGGCCTGAGTCGCACTAGTGTGTAAACTGCGCGCGCGGGAGCGGACACGGCTCCTGTAGGCGCGCGCGAAAACGCAACGCGCGCGGGATTCCGCGCCAAAACTAGGGTAGTCGCACTATTAAATGAGGCCCGCACACCCAACCACCTGAAAAGTTTCCACCACTCCACCTCACCACGTGCGCCGCTCCACCTCCGCTCCACCTTAGGCAGCCCGTCGCTCCGTCGTGATGCCTCCCCGCCGCCACTTGAGCTCCAGGTACCGTGGTGCGGAGATCTTGAGTGGCGACGAACGCATAGACCTCGGCACGTACGAGACGGCACACAAGGCGGCGCGCGCGTACAACGCGATGGCATGGTGCCTCGGCCGTCCTCACTGTTCGATGAACTTCACCGACGTTTGGGCGCTAGCAAGCCGAAGGCCTCGCGCCGCCGCCGGCCGTCACACAGGAGGCGAGACAGCGCCAGCGTGAGCCCGAGCAGTGCCTCCTCGTCGCCGAGCGAGACGAGCGCATGCGCCTCGAGTGGGTGCGACGCTTCCCGAAGGATGTGGCCGCGGAGGTCGCGTTCTTCGCCGAGAAGGCAGAGATGAAGGCGGCGAAGAAGAAAGATCGTGGGGCGAGAAGGGCCAAGAAGGAGGCCGCGAAGAAGGACAAGGAGGAGAAGGTCGCGAGGAGGAAGGAGGAGGAGAAGAAGAAGGCGCCGGTCCGTGGATCATCGCCGTTGACTCTTCCTCCTCTGAGTTCGAGTGGTCGTCGACTCCGGTGTCGTCCACAGCAAGTTCGAGTGTTCCGATTAGTGTAGTCTATCTTTAGTTTTAAATTTGGTTGTAGCAAATGTGGGTTGAACTATCTAATATATTTATATTTCCAGTCTATTTTTAGGTTTTGTTTAATCTATTTAGATGTGCAATTGTGTATGTGGTTTTTGGGGCTACATTTTAGCGCATCTGCAAGGACTGTTTCAGTGCTGGATTTTGACGCAGCGGTTTACAGCACCCGGCGAAGCTCTTGCCGGCGCCGCCCGCTGCATCCACATAGCGCGCGCTCTAAAACCGATTTATAGCGCCGCTGTTGGACATGCTCTAAGGTGAGGTTAATTCTTCTATGGCAAATGGCAGAGGCCCCATATTGGCTAAATCTATTGATTAGGATTGCATGTTAATTACATTCAAACATTTGGCCTGTACAGACTACAGAGCATCACATAAGATCAAACTCATGGGGAAAGGCCACAAGGGGCATGCTCTGCAAATCTATTCCTTAGTTTGCAATATGATGCATTGTGCTGAATCCTAGCATTTCTCCAAGTTATCTTCTCTGCTGATATATCTCTGTTTTATTTCCATGTTCTAGCATTCCTTTTCGATCAAGAGGACAACGGGCCTGATCTGCAAATCTATTCCTTAGTTTGCAATATCTTCAGAGTCAAGGGCCTGAACTATCGCCAGAGGTGCCTAGTGTTGGTCCTGCTCAACTCATATGGGAAAATATAAAAGGATTTCAGAGGCTGGCTAATCTATTTTAGTTTCTCAAGCCATTCTTCAGTAGTATGTCTTTTCTGTGACTTGCAGCTTGCGGTTGCCATATTTTTTATGTAGCAAACACCAGCTTTCGCACGGATCTACCCGTTGAGAATCTTTACTATTACATGTGAGTCCGTACGTCGTCAAAAATGTTTGATGGAGATATCTTGACCGTCCATTCTTACTAAACGTCCCCCGCTTGCCATCCAGCCATCCGTCATGTACTTACCAAAAAAATAGAATAATTCAACACCGTCCCTTGGCTATTTGGCATACATCGTATCCCTCTGAAGATCAAATCAGATGATTTCTTTCCTATTCAGTTCGAGACTAAATCAGATTGTTTATTTACTACTATTCAGTTAGAGATCAAATCAGATTGTTTATTTCCTATTCCGTGCGGGGCCAAATCATGCTTATAGCCTAGCACACCCCATATTCTATGATCCAGCACCTCAGATCTCGCAATGCCAAGCTCGAGCCCCGCCGCCAGCGTTATCCTCCAACCAACGAGCCATTCGCCGCCCTCCACCCCGCCTCCATCATGTTGTTTCCTTGGCCCAGTGTCTCCATTGCCTCCTGATGCCCAAGAGCACATCGAGATATCCATCGAACGTACCTTGTCCTGTCTGCAGGTGGCGTGGTGCGCAAGAAAGGCCGGTGACAAGGCAAGAAGCATGGTCTGCATGGATCAAACTCCACCTCGCATGCCCACTGTCCCCGCGCTGCGGCTTCGGCCCCGCTCGATGTCGCGTTTCGTGATTGTTCCCGTGGCGCTGGGCTGCACACGCCGTTCTCGTCAGTTCGCACGTTCTTCCACCCAGGTCAACGAGAAGAGGGTTCGAGGGGAAGACCAAAGAGGAGGATGGTCTGATAGATGCCGGATCGTGGGCATCGAGAGCAAGGAGATGGAGCAGGCTCCTGCGACACGTCTTTTTGTTTAATCCGCGACCGCCGTCCTTAATCCTGTTGTTTTTAGCTTGGAGAGAGAATGTTTGGATCAGTACATTACAACGAGTTCACATTTGTGCAAAATTTTATCAAATGACGAACTTATCATGGTCCTGATAAAAATGATCTTCTCTGCCATTTGTGTTCCTTACTTGGGTAGCGGTGTTTGGTTGATAGCCATTCGTAGACTCGTGGATACAGAGTGGTACGATGCGCACCAACAATATGAACAGTGTCTGTCAAAAAAAAACAATATGAACAGTGAGGAGTACTAGAGGGCCGTTAGGTACTGCGCGATGAGAAAGGAGTCAGTTCAGCGGTTACCTACCGGTTTCATGGATTCGGTGTTTAAGTCGCCCATGTTCTTCAATTCTACCGGGAAGGATCATGCATGACCTCAATATATATACCAGATTGTTTCTACTCATAATTATATATTTCTTAGTTTTATAGTGCAATGCCTTAAGATTCAGAAGACAAACGTTGTCTATAAGATTCACAAGACAAACGTTGTCTACAGTTTTACCATTGCTTAAACATGGTCAATATATGTCAATTTGACACAGTGTAAATCTAATGCTTTAGGATACACTCTTCTGTGTAGGCATGTTGTCATGATTATTTCAGCTTTTCCTTTGGATTTATTGTTTCCTTATGCTCGAGCAGAAACTATAATGGAATTTTACATTGTTGTTGACGAGCTGTCAGTGTATTATTCACCATTTGCTCGGGCGCGGCGGCCAAGCGGGTAAAACACGCATCCATGGCATGTGGTGGCTCGACTTCCGAGGGTGCTCGAGATTAATGGCGCCATCGCCCCCGCCACCTACCTTCCGCTGTTGTAAACAGCCTCGGCCACCATGCGTTGTGGGATGGCAAGGACTTCGACGCCTTACTCGCAACGCTCTACAAGCCACCGTCGAGGCATGCTCCGCATTGGATGCCCCCACCGTATGGTGAGCCACTGCCATGGCCGGCTGCATAGTGCACGCCTCCAACCACGTCATAGTTTGTGTCCTTGCGTGCCCCGCCGGTGGTCACCCCCAAGCCAAAGCCGGTCTCGCCTCCGTGTCGCCCGGGCAGCATCATATTCAGACCACAAGAGACAATGCGCCAGCCGCACGGGTGCATCTCGTTTCACGATCATCCCCAACCGCGGCTAGGCATCCCTAAGATAGAGTCGAAACCAGAACCAGGGGCTCCGCCAAAGTGGGAGCACATGGCCACATGGGATGACGACGATGACCACAGTGCTCAAGATGCGGCCAACGGAAAATGGCAACCTCGGCTTCAGCCCCTCCAGGACTCCCCGTAGGTCTAAGGTTTTAATTTATTTTGGTCAAATTCCATTCAAACTTTTGCAAATAAATCTAAATTTGAATAAAATCTGTAAGTTTGTTTAATTTTTTGGGGGTTTCTTATGGGGATATCCTCGGTGTGGGAAGCCCCTCCCCAAATAGGCACCGGAGCATGTGATGTCTTCCCAAATAGGGCACTGCTGGTGTACCTACCGGCGCCTATTTGGGAGCGTCAGTGAAGACGGTCTTATGTCTATCATATTCATCTCATGATATTCCGTAGCAACGCACGGGTAACTAACTAGTAAACATCAATATATCGGTCTCTTTAGCATACAAGGGACAACGGTCTTTATCTTAGGTACGTGTAACATTGACATTGATATTTATGCGCAATATGACCATGTATTTTTCAGGATCAGCTTGTGTTGGTCAATCAGGATGACCAAACAAGCCTAAGACCAAAAGCAAATAACGTGACCAAGTCAAACGGGGAGAAACTTAATTACTATTACTAGGAAAGACGATAAAACACTTCCTATTTTACAGAAAAATTAAACGTGTACATTAATGGACACATTATGCATGGTAAATACTTAATACGGTAGTATTGCTATCTGGGAAGCGTTGAATGACAATTACGAAAATAAGGTAATCCAGATATGCACAATCAATCGAATTAATTTCTTACCAATTCTGTACCGCATCTCCGTCTATATAAACAGCGTCAAAGGATTAATCCGCATCAACACACATTGAGAGAGCAGCAAGAGCAGAAGAAACAAAAAGGTTGCCTATATACCATCTCCTCATGGCGTTCTGCAAGAGCAGCACCATTGTTTTGTGCGTTCTAGCCCTCATGGTCATGGCGCCCACTGTGTTCTCCGCTGGTACCTTTCTTTTTTTCTTTCTTTCTTTCTCCGCTGGTAGATCATAGATTTCTTGTTACCCAATAGATATCCTAATTATGGGAAATGTTATATACATATCCTTTGTGTGAATCTGAATGTGTTGATGAATTCTCTGTGCAGAGTACTGCGCCAGTCTTCCGAACTGCAGCCAGCCGGAGTGCTTTAACCAGTGCACGCACCAAGAAGTACCGACGTCCAAGGCCTATTGCCGGCAGCCAGACCAATGCTGCTGTCCCCCAGCAGCAAAATCTTAGGAGATGACATGACTACCTCGCTAGCTGCTGCTGCTGCTGGTCTGTCAGAATATAAATCAGAATATGTCTGCGAAATGATGGAATTTGTAATGAGTAAACGTTTTCTTAGATGATGCACAATAAAAAATTGATCGTTGCATGAGTTAAGCATATCTATTGCAGTAATTAAGCAGTCTTTCATATCTGATTCTTAATTACCTGCTGATGAACCTGGCAGGTAGAGTACTTACCGATTCTCATATTTCCGAAATTGTAGAAATATATGATCATGGACTATCTTGTGAATTAAAACATCCTGTAATGCAACAGGCAGAATCATTAGTGTTCTTGTTCGGTTCATGGAACTTATGGTTGTTCCTGCCAACCCTCTCATCCTGTAATACAGGCAGAATCATACTCCTATGCCTTGCTCTTGCCGTTCTTGGGCAAAGCTAACGAAAAACCGGACAAAAACCGGTACAAACACCCTCGCCGATCGTCATGGAACACGACCATTGCGATTGCAGCATCCTAATGGAGAAAAGAAGGTAGGCTACGGCCCCAATATTTTGTTTTGAGAAATCTCCACCACTTTATTGACTGTTTTGCTTACATATTTTTCACAAACACCATCCCAGTGGTAAGACATGCCTACCAGCAGCAAGATGAATAGAGCTCCTCGCTAGATTGCGTGCATCCACATTTGCTGTCCTCTTCTCATGGACAGACACGGCATTCTCAAAAGGCCCGATTCTTGCTTTAATTTCCTTAACGCCATGGCCATAAGACCCCATGCCCTCCCCTCTGACGTTGCGCACAATGTTGCCGCCAGACGCCAGTCTGAAACGCTGAACAAGCAGGCCAGCTGCCGCTGCTAAACCTTTCCTACGGGCAATAGCTTCAAGGGTCTCCGGGTATGTAACTCCAACCAAAACCAGCCAGATCTTAGGAGATGACATCCAGCAATGGGAGTAGGGGAATGGCAGGGGGAGCAGGCACATTCAACCAAAATCTTCTAGAGTATCCAACTAACATAGCAACTACCTAACCCGGCAGCATCTTTCCCAAAATCGAAAACATTACTTTCCATCAGCGAAACAAATACTAGATTGAAATTCAGTCTTAAGAGTTGTTGCACAACGAATTATTATAGTACAGATTGAAATTCAGTCTTTCGAGTTCTTACACAGCGAATTATATAAAATAATAATGGGACAAGCACATCATAGCAACAATGCAGTCCAGTAGCATCCGAGCAGCTAACTATTCTCTAGACGATTTTCTCATAGTCACCTCCTGCTCGCCTGACAATGCCCTGTCGAAACCTTCGACGGCCTGATCTTCCTACTGCAATAATCGGAGGGTGCGTTGCCGCGACAGTTACCTCTGCACCATCATCCACCTTCTTCTTCTCCACCTTCTCCACCTCCTCTTGCTCGTCGTCGGTGACTTCCTTCTCGTGCGTGACGCGGCCCGTGGCCTGGTACTCACGCCTCATCCTGTCCAGCTCCACAATGACCCGTTCCCTGATCGTCTCCAGCCGGGCGCGCGCCTTCGGCGGGGTCCCGCTCGATCAGCGTCCGCGCGATTGGCCTCACCTGGTAAAGTGAGGTAGTAGT
Organism: Lolium rigidum; assembly: GCF_022539505.1. Taxonomy (NCBI): domain Eukaryota; kingdom Viridiplantae; phylum Streptophyta; class Magnoliopsida; order Poales; family Poaceae; genus Lolium; species Lolium rigidum. The sequence continues at coordinate 34,431,339 of NC_061509.1, forward strand.
CCAGCTCGTCTTCCGGCAGCAAGAAGGTCTTCTTCTTGGTTCTCTTCTCCTTCTTCTCCAGACCCATACTCTTCCCACATTACTCCATCGTCGATGATCCCAGATTCATATGATCGACAGCATGACTCGTAAATCTATTTATGAGCGAGAACGCACCGATTCTGTATATCAGTATATGCAGATAGCACGGGAATTGGACCCGAGAGTCGAGACTCAATCGGATTCCGGAGCATGATCCGGACTCGGAGGAGGAGGAGGAGAGCAGAGCTCTGACTCTGAAGAGTCCCGAGCACGCGTGGAAAGGAGTACTCTAGAAGAGAAACGAGGGAAACGCACGTACCCCGATCGAGGTTGCCGCGCGCCGGCGCCCGTCTGCTTTCCCCCGGAAACCGCGACCAACTCAGTCAAATGGCGAGGCTTCAGCTTGGCATGATGTACGATGAATCCATGATCTTAACATGCACAAAGTTTCTTATCCTAAGAACATGGAGTGGAGTTATACTTAGATGCGTCTCGGAAACCACTGTACGTTACTGTTGCGTAGGTGCTTCTCCATGCATGTGCGATCACCTATTTGCCGGATGCCTTATCCTCTTATTTCGATTATGTCACCATGAGCATGGGCATGGGCATGGGCATGGTTGAAGGTTCAGAAGTGGGATGCACTTGCCAGGTTGTCCCGCGTGGGTGCCCTACGATGAAACAGCTAGCGGTGGCCAAATTTGTTTGAACAGTACAACTTACACCAACCAAGGACAACCAACGGATAATGATCTTGTTCAGGAAGTTGTTTGTGCATTTGTTAGCGAGTAAAATCCATCTGCGGTCACAGAACTTGAGGTAATTACTCGTCTTAGGTCACTGCACATAGCGATACACAATTTACGGTCATCAAATACGTTTGAACTATAATAAAGTTAATAAAAAGATGTATGCATCAATTGATGTAAAGGTTGGGGTTATCCCCTTATCAAAAAACGGTCATCAAATACGCTTCGTGTTCTTCGTCGGAGGTCACCGGAGCCTGAGCTTCGTATTTGCTAATGTGGCACTTAGTTCGACCCATTTCCTAGGGCTCCAGCCCATTTTTATTATACAAATATCCCCGAAGTATTTTTTTTCTTCCCCGCTAGAATTTATACTCTATTCCTCCACATAAATAAAAAAAGAACCTAAAAGGGAGAAAAATGCCTAGTACGTGCTGGTTTGGACGCCCCTCTCTGGCTGCCGAGGAAGGGAGAGGATCTCTCTCCCCTATGGCGCAACCCCACTGCATATGCCTGTCGGCGCCAAATAGAATGTTTAATTATTTTCTGTGTAGAAACTGTATGTGTGCACGGCCAAGAGCGGCTTATTAGATCATTTTTAGCAGACATTCCAAACTGTAGAATTATGCTTGAAGTGCATCGCAAATCTCAATTGCAGTCTCGAACCCCAACACCGCGCCCTCGACATAGTCGTTGACCTCCATTTGCACCGGTGGCGACACGCGTGAGCTCGAGGCGGATGCGGATCGAGCAGGAGGCGGAGTGGCTTGAGCTCGAGGCGCGCTTGCTGACGGGGATATTGCCCATATGGTTTATCACCAGACGGAGTCGCCTGGGCCAAGTTGATATGGCGATTGGACCTGGAGGAGGCCTGAAATATTAGCTATGTGGTCTGATACGTCTCCGACGTATCGATAATTTCTTATGTTCCATGCCACATTATTGATGATATCTACATGTTTTATGCACACTTTATGTCATATTCGTGCATTTTCTGGAACTAACCTATTAACAAGATGCCGAAGAGCCGATTGCTTGTTTTCTGCTGTTTTTGGTTTCAGAAATCCTAGTAACGAAATATTCTCGGAATTGGACGAAATCAACGCCCAGGGTCCTATTTTGCCACGAAGCTTCCAGAAGACCGAAAGGGATACGAAGTGGGGCGACGAGGCGCCGCCACCATAGGGTCGCGCGGCCAGAGGGGGGCCCGCGCCGCCCTATGGTGTGGGCCCCTCGTCAGCCCTCCGACTCTGCCCTTCCGCCTACTTATAGCCTCCGTCGCGAAACCCCCGATGCGAAAAACCACGATACGGAAAACCTTGCCGAGACGCCGCCGCCGCCAATCCCATCTCGGGGGATTCCGGAGATCTCCTCCGGCACCCTGCCGGAGAGGGGATTCATCTCCCGGAGGACTCTTCACCGCCATGGTCGCCTCCGGAGTGATGAGTGAGTAGTTCACCCCTGGACTATGGGTCCATAGCAGTAGCTAGATGGTTGTCTTCTCCTCATTGCGCTTCATTGTTGGATCTTGTGAGCTGCCTAACATGATCAAGATCATCTATCTGTAATGCTATATGTTGTGTTTGTCGGGATCCGATGGATAGAGAATACCATGTTATGTTAATTATCAAGTTATTACCTATGTGTTGTTTATGATCTTGCATGCTCTCCGTTATTAGTAGAGGCTCTGGCCAAGTTGATGCTAGTAACTCCAAGAGGGAGTATTTATGCTCGATAGTGGGTTCATGCCCGCATTGACACTCGGGGAGTGACAGAAACCCCTAAGGTTGTGTTGTGCTGTTGCCACTAGGGATAAAACATTGATGCTATGTCCGAGGATGTAGTTATTGATTACATTACGCGCAATACTTAATGCAATTGTCTGTTGTTAGCAACTTAATACTGGAGGGGTTCGGATGATAACTCTGAAGGTGGACTTTTTAGGCATAGATGCAGTTGGATGGCGGTCTATGTACTTTGTCGTAATGCCCAATTAAATCTCACTTGTACTTATCATGACATGTATGTGCATTGTTATGCTCTCTCTATTTGTCAATTGCCCGACTGTAATTTGTTCACCCAACATGCTTTTATCTTATGGGAGAGACACCTCTAGTGATCTGTGGACCCCGGTCCATTCTTTTATACTGAAATACAAATCTGCTGCAATACTTGTTCTTTCATCGTTTTCTCTGCAAACAATCATCTTCCACACAATACGGTTAATCCTTTGTTACAGCAAGCCGGTGAGATTGGCAACCTCACTGTTTCGTTGGGGCAAAGTACTTTGGTTGTGTTGTGCAGGTTCCACGTTGGCGCCGGAATCTCTGGTGTTGCGCCGCACTACATCCCGCCGCCATCAACCTTCAACGTGCTTCTTGGCTCCTCCTGGTTCGATAAACCTTGGTTTCTTTCTGAGGGAAAACTTGCTGCTGTGCGCATCATACCTTCCTCTTGGGGTTCCCAACGAACGTGTGAATTACACGCCATCATGGCCCAGCAGGCATGCGAGTTGCAAACCGACTCACCTTATCCCTGTAAACCCTAGCGGGGGTGCTTATATATAAACCCTCAGTGTGGAACCCTAGAAGACACACTTTTACATACATGCCTACGCTCAACGCGCCTGCGCGAGAGCTCTAGCAATCTCGGAGTCGCCATCGTCGACTTCGGGCACCCCATTGTAATCACCAATCAATGCATTGAAGGAGGAAGTATGTATTTTACTCTTCAAAATTTACGCGCCTGCGGTGTTTGGTCTGACAAAAGAAAAACACCTGCAAATGGCATATCGGCCCAATTGTTGCTTTGCGGGCCGACATACTGCTAGAGCTGCTCTTGGTCCAAGTAATTTTGGTGGGCCTTTGTTGCCTACGTCTTGAACGTTGCCATTGACTTGCCTAAGACTGTCGATCCAGTGTATCCCGTGCCTAGCCGCCGCCGCATATGGAGCGTAGTGCTGACCAGGAGGAGGAACTCGCCGGAGCCAGGGCTGAGGGCGGCGCCGAGAAGAAGGTTGCTGACGCCGGCGATGCCGACATGGAGAAGGCGCCGCCCGCTCTGGTGACCGCTTGCTGCGTCTGCATGGAGCCGTGGTCATCCGAAGGCGCACACCGTATGTGGTAGGTGCCTACTATCCTCATACAGACAACAATAAGTTAGATTTATTCATGGCATGCTAGCTCTTGATGATCCGTCAATGCAGTTGCATCGCTTACTGCGGGCATGTGTACGGCCGATCGTGCCTGGAGACGATACTGCGCCGCTGCGAAGACAGACGAGCCAAGGTACATGTGTGATCGGAGAACTTGTTTCTAGCTCGTTTACTACTCTAATTCGGCAGTAATTCATAGCAACTCGCGAGATCGAATGAACTGGTGATTGGATGACACTAACGATCTACTTAATTGCGTGTTGATTCTTTGAGCTGCTCAGTGCCCGCAGTGCACCGACAAATTCGACCGCCTGCAAGTCATCGACCTCTACATGACAGAATATCCGCGGGACAACAGCTGGCATCGCAAGGTCTGGTTTCTTTTCACCTCTAACATCAACAGATTAACTATATCCATATCTAAAAAAAACAGATTAACTATATATTCAGCCAACTCTGTGGCTGGATTTGTTGACCAATTAATGTTGACATGCACAAGAAGTCAGCACAGAGATAGGCTATATGTTGTTGATTCTGATTTCCTCCTGCTAAAACAACAGAGTAACCAGCTTTGTAGAGGCGATTGCACTCGTGTATCTGATTCCGGAACCTGTCGATTTGTTGCAGTTGTTATCCTGATTACTCCTGTTCTTGGTTATAATGTTATTGGTCGGCGCCTCTGCTGATAAATCTTTTCATTGATGGTTCATTTGTAGATGAAGATCTTTGTCGAGGTCCTTAAAGGCAAGACCATCACTCTGGAGGTTGGGATTTTAGACACAGTTGACAGTGTGAAAGCAAAGATTCATGACAAGGAGGGCATCCCTATAAACCTGCAGCGCCTCAGGTTCTCCGCTCACGGCGTGCTGGAGGATGGACACACCTTAGGTGAATACAACATCCAAGAGGGTTCTACCCTTCTTCTCATATTGGAACTGCAGATTTTTGTGGAGACCCTTCCTGGTAAAACTACCCCTCTCAAGATCTATTCGTACTATACCATCGAGCATGTCAAGAGAGATATGTTTCTGGGTCAGCAGGAGAAGCTCAATGTTTATATGCTCAACGGGAAGCAGCTACACAACAGCATTTCATTGGCTGATTATGGCATCCAGGAAGGATCTACTCTGCTACTTGATCACCGTGCCAAAGAAAAGATGAAAATATTTCTTATTGAGACGCTTACGGAAGCATCATCACTCTTGAAGTTGCAACCGTGGATACCATCGGCGATGTTAAGGAGAAGATTCAAGATGAACAGCATTTTCCCAAAAACCAACAGTGCATCATCTTTGCCAATAAACAACTAGAAGATGATGTCACCTTGGCGGATCACAACATCCAGAAGGAGTCCACCCTTCTCCTTGTCGTTAACCACCCATCTCAGAGAGGTAAGATGACCATCTATGTCAAGACGTTGTGGAACAAAATCTACATTCTTGAGGTTGAGAACAATGATACGGTCTATGATGTCATGGTGATGCTCCAAGGTAAGATGTCCGTTTTCCCACATGTTCAGCGCCTCATCTTTGGCGGCAAGCAGCTAGATGTCAACCATACCTTGGATCACTACAAGGTCAAGATGTATTCCACCCTCCACCTCGTGCTCAGATTTGGTGGAGGCTGAGACGTATGTCGTGTGGTCACTAGACGAGAAGTGCCAATTTGTTCTTTTCAGCTTGAATGGGTTTTTGATAGTTTTGTCACTCTCAGCAGAAATGTCGATAGACAGCATGCCAATTAATATGTTAGGCTAATCATAGTGGGGAGTAACATAAGGTAGTAACATACACATGTTACTACTCTATGTTACAACCCTCGTAGTGGGTATTAACTTATATGTGGGTTTATGCATTGTGTCATTTATGTTTTAAAGGGAAGGCCCTTGGCCCAGCTTTATATATAAAGCTCTCATGACAGCATAGTAGCGATACAAATCACACCCCTAAACGAACTGTCTGAATGCCTTAGTCATTACAAACCACAAGTACCAACTAGTCTGAGAACATAAAGAAGACACGCAAGCCACAAGCGAGGACACGGGAGGGATGCTTGGTACTGCGGTGCGAGGTGGCAGCAGGAGTCCAGGCATCATCGCCTCCATCAGCGTCATCCTCCATCGTCGTCGCGTAGCCGCCGCTGAAGCATCCTAACCTCGTCCAGAGTCGCGTCCAGCAGCGGTAAGTCACTCGGTCTGACCAGCTGCATATGAATAGACATTTTGAAGATGGCGTCAACCGGGTTGTTGATCAGAGATCCCTCTATAGTTAGCTTATTGTGGATGTTCCAAAGGGCCCAACATTGGGCCGCGAAGGTGTACCAAGCTAACCTACGGAGACGACCCGTAAGGCCATTTACTATGGCCATGAAATTTGTGGCCCTTGCCGGGTTCCAGGAGCAGTGCGAGAGTTCCCTAATTCCTGCCCACATGAATTTTGCTATATGGCAGTTGAAGAAGATGTGATTGCAGGTTTCCCATTCTTCACAAAGGGCACAATTGCCGTCAGAGGGCCCCCTCCTCTTAACCAACTGATCCCCCGCTAGGAGCCTACCTCTAATGAGCTGCCAGAGGAAGACACGGATCTTAGGCGGTACATGGAGTTGATGGAGTATTCCCCTGTGTCATTTATTAGGTTGCAGACTCATCTTGTCTTTGGAGTGTGTAATGTTATAGTAACATAGCTAGTTACCACCACACTCTCTTTCTTCACTTATTGTTATACCATGTCACCAAAATATCTTGGAGTGTGTGATGTTACTACCTATGTTACTCCCACTATGAGTAGTCTTAGAAACGCTTGCTTGAATCACTCTTACTTGTAATTTCTAGCTGTGAAGTTCAAGTTGCCATTTGGGAGGGTTTTTGGGTTTACGCTTCCCGTATCCAAAATTTATCCATACCCAGTAAAATGTGTATCACCCTGGATAAGAGCTGAGCAAAGAAATATAGTGGAGTGGAGCTACGTACAAATTTTGCTGGAATTTAGCTTTAGACCTTAGCTCATATTTCAATATAAATTCTAAAATTCTCTTGGCCCATGTGGGTATGGTAAGGGGTGGGATTAAACTTAAGTCCCACATTGCTAGTTGAGAGAGTTTGAGTGGTATATAAGGTGGATTATTGTAGTCCTTGTAAGTGAGTGAGAAGAGAGAGTGCCCTCGCGCACTCCTCCTCCGCCGCCCGCCTTGCACGTCACGACACGACGCACCATGGGTTGCAGGAATCTCGCCGAACCGAGCTTATCTTTTTGTTGTTCAGGAAATTAATAGCGGATGCGGGGTGCCTCTCACAACATTCCCGAACCGCACTATATAAACGTGTACGCGGACCCTAGCATGTACGAGACACCATATGCGACACATCTTTCCAGATCATTGAGCTGCCGCTTTCGTCTTCCTCATCCCGTGGTTCGGCATGCACCGACCGACGGGACAAGAGGCCTTCGAAAAACTGCCTCTCGTAGACATGTATGGGTGAGAGGCAATCATGTTTTTGGAGAGCGCTTACGCGCAACTACTGGCAACATGATGTTGTCCAACGACGAGTTCCCGAACGACGACATCTTCCCGGGCATTGACGACCTCGTCGGCAGCCTCAACATGGGCGAAAACAACGACGGTGCTGCTGCCGCCATCATCGCTGCTACCGATCTGCATGTTTAGTTTACCTGATGTTCATGTAGTCATGATTTATCAGTTGTTTATTCGAATTAAATCATATGGTAATTTGCTTATATATTCAACAATCTAAAAACCTGATTATAGGCAAATGGATTCAAGTGATGTTGCCGCTGCTACTAGGCCGCGTCTCTCTGATGGTTCTGACAATAAGAGATGACGCACGAGAGCAGTTCTCTGTTTTTAAAACCTGAACTGCTATATGATGGCAACAACTTCGTGTGTACCAACTCGTTGGGACTCTAAGTATAGAGTGTTGTAGCAAGCGTCTTTCCCCCACAGGGGCGACTCTATGGTTTATATCGAACTCTCGGGGAATTGGCAAAAATGTTATTTCTTCTCCTCTTCTAGCAACCCGCAAAGCAAAAATTTTGCTGTGTGTCCCCAACTCCACCGTGTGGTTGTCAAGCACAATGTTTCGTATTAGTAATGGGAAATATAAATATAAATAAAATAAAGTAAGCAAGCAAGATAAAGACAATAAAAGGATAGTTGTTTTGTATGTTTGTGGCTGCATCTTGCCGGTGGTTGGGATCCGTCGCATCAACTGCAGATTCCACGAACTCCCTCCACCAGCTTCTAGAACTAGCACAAGTCGATATTCCATCTCCATCTCCCTCGCCACCATGGCTGGCCATGAGAAGAGGACATACAGGAAAACCACATACTAGAAGCAAGCAACACTTATTGACCGAGCCCACCTCAGAATCCTTCTATGTATTCTCCCTTCTCGGAAGCACAGAAGAGAAGGTGGACGGCAACTGCGTATTGCCGCGCCAGAGCACCAGGACGCAGAAGCTCCATCCCACAACCTTATCGATGGAAATCCCCGGGATGTTCTTCTCTAACCCCAAGCGTGCTGGCCACCAGCACGTCGCGAAGGAGAGGAACAACCACATGACGCACCAGCTCTGGCTGGGACGATCTCGTGCCCTACTCCCATGCTCCATATAGGACCAAACTGACCTAGATCTACACCTACTATGTACACTCCAAGGGTCGGCACCTCTCCTTGGCCCATCTCCGGTGGCATCACCGCCGAGAAGAGCCTTGGATCGGCCCGAGAGAGAGGAGAGAGCTCCCAAGCTATTGTAGCGATGTGAGAGAAGAAAAGGGGGGAATGGGTCCCACACACTCTCTTCCAACCTCCATCTAACACGAACCACGAGGCCCTAACTGGCTATGCTTTTGCCTAATTCGATATACTGGTCAACACTTGCATATACTCCGTACAGTTGATCAGCTACTACTCACCGATGCTGCATGGGCTCTTCTGCAAATGATAGTGAACACGAATTTGGAGCACAAAACATAAAAGCAACTTATTTGTAACTTGTAAGCTGCTTTGTCTACAGTACTTGTTTGGTTCAGCTTATTTTTGTTTTGTTTTTTTTATGGTCACCGGGGGAGCAAGTCCCCACCTAAATTTTGTATATATTTGATAGACCCCCAAACGGCCTAATGTTTTTTACAAGGAAGCAGGAAAGGGGGGGGGGGGGGCAGGACATTAGAGGGCCGGTGCCCTAGTCGAGGCAGCGCAGGCAGGCTGCCTCAGCAAGTTCCTGGTCGCCGGGAAGCCGCACGCGCCATAGCCACGCTTCTTCACGGCATGTCCGCAGCAGGAGGGGCAGGCCTGCTGCTCCCTAAAGGCACCGCATAATCTAATAACTTCATAAGTTAGTTTAATAATCTAAACCAAACACGCCCCTCATTAACCAAAACTTCATGCTGCAGATACTTAAATGTGTTTATGGCAATATTCTTAATGTATGATAAAAATCTGACGTCAGCATATTATAATGTACTAGGCTACCTGATCGCGGGGATAAGATGAAAAAGCAGATACACGAGCTGGACGAGAAGCTGACGGTGATCGAGTCCTCTCCCGAGTCGGCGTCATCCAGGGGTGCATGTGATGGTGATCTGCCTGGACGATAGCAAGCCGTGTGTACTGACAAACAAGCGCAGAGCAGAGTTGCAGCAGCAGGAATCTTCGGCTGCAAGTCTTATGCAAAGCACATATCACGAAGTCGGTGGACGGCAGCTGATGAATCACTGCACGCAGCAGAGAAATCTTCGGCCGCGGAATTCGACCAACCACAATCGAATTCGATAAATCTTAATCGAATTTGATAAACCAAACCACAATCGAATTCGATAAACCACTATCGAATTCGATCAACCACAATCGAATTTGATAAACCATAATCGAATTCGATAAACCAAACCACAGTCGAATTTGATTAACCACAATCGAATTCGATAAACCACTATCGAATTCGATAAACCACTATAAAATTTAGTTTTGACTGCGAGTCGCTTTATTATCACAAATCAATCAAATTCGATAAACGACAATCGAATTCGATAAACCACAATCGAATTCCATAAACCATAATCGAATTCGGTCAACCACAATCGAATTCGGTCGACCACAATCGAATTCGATCAACCACAATCGAATTCGGTCAACCACAGCAACGTCGGGGTTGGTGGCGCTGACGACGCCGAAGGAGGAAGAGGAAGGCATCGCGCGCGACAGTGCTCCTGCCCGGCGTGGCGTGGTGTTTGGCTTCCGCTAGCGCGTGTCCTGCACCTAGCCCTGTGACGTGACACAGAATTCTGAACTTGGAAGCACATAAGAAGCAGAACAGGTGCAAGTGATTTCCAAAAGATGCTGACGTGAATACATAGCATTTCAGTACTCCAGTCACTGGACATCCCCGCCTACTCGTAGTCGTAGCAACTACCAGTACTCTACTAATGAAGGCTATGAAGATTACAGATTAAATATTGAACATGTTGCACTAATGAAGATCTGGCTTGGAATAAAGGGAAACTGCAATAATCCACGCATACATAAATAACAATCTGATACACTGGGTGTTCTTTAACATCAAATGTCTCACTTATTTAAGTTACAACAAATCAAATCATGAAACGCTGGGAAGGGAAATGAACAAAAACATTAAAAGTTACATAAATAACAATCTGATGCATTCAGCTTTAATTTGAAACGAACAAATGGAAGCAAACATAGGAGGTAAACACAAACGCACAATGCAATCCAGTGATTCCTTAATAGCTGTCTTGTCCAAGAATTGCGCAACTGGCTTTAATTATCTTCACCAGAACCATTTATTTTCTTGTTCATTGTGAGTTATGACAGGTTGGTTTGGATGTGTGGAGAGTTCTTCTTTGATAGCACTTGGGTCGCAGTTGCCAATCAGCTCAAGCTGGTTGAGGCTTGGAAGGCGGCCGATTCCTTGAATTGATCTCATATCTGTGAATTTCCATACTACCTTCTCAATCTTAGGGGTCTTGTTGAAGCTGATGCCAGTAATGTTGGAACATTCAATACGAATAAATACTAGACTCTGGAATTCTTCCTCCTGAAGTGTCAAATTGGTTTCGTCATACGACCAGTGCAGCAGCCTGAGGCAGCGCAATCCACTAAGCTTGCCAAGAACTTTTATGTCCTCTTCTGTCAAACGAGTCTGACGCAGAGTTAACTTTGCGAGTAAGTGGAGCTCCTTGATCCAACGAGGCAACCCTCTGGTGATGCCACATATGTTTAGACTCTGAAGAAACTTTGGTGGAGAGAATGCTGCAGGCTCTGCTGTGTTAATGTCGTGGACATCTGTTATTTCAACATGGATTGAGAGAGAGAGGAGGCTTTTGTTCAGTTTCTCAATTGCCTGGAGCAAATGCTTGAAGTTGCTGTTCCTACTTCGGAATACAACACCCAACTTTCTAAGCTGTTGTAGTTTCCCAATCTCAATCAGATGATCTTCTTTGCTGGAAACATCAACATGGCAGAGTATCTGCAGATTTGTCATCCTCCCGGTTCCATCAGGCAAGCAAACTGTGGAAACTGGTTCCGCTTCCGTGTACTCATTTGAGCTTTTGCACCCAGCAAGCATATGCTTAAGCATTGGAAGCACTACAACTTTTGTGGCGAATGAGCTTACCCTGGTCTCCCTTATATCCAGTGTTTCCAACTGCTGAAGATTCTCAAGATGCCTGGGCAGTTTGGTAATCTTAGTTCTCCGAAGGTTCAAATATCTTAGTTGAAACATCTCACAGATGTTGTTCAGATGATTATTATTCAAACCATCATAGCCTTCAAGATCAAGAACTCTGATCAATCCCAGTCGAGCGAAAGCAGGCAGGTTTTCAAAGAACTTCGTAAGCTCATCCAACCTTTGACCATCTTGATTTTCAGTTGACTGCTTTTGTATGTTCCAACATGAATACTTCTGACGGGATACCCGATTTGTCGCCAAAACTTGCTGAAGTTGACTTCTATTGTGAACAGAAATCCGGCTGCCCAAATCTGGATGAAGTTCTGCATCCACAAACTTCTTCTCTCTGGCAATGTCACATATGAAGTTTGAAATTAAACCATTTACTTTGCAACTCTTGACTTTACCAGACGCACTGATGTCGCTATGAAGAAGGAAATTTGCTGCAAGAAGCACATTGAAGCAGCTCTCAGCTTCATCCAGTGCAGATGAACCGTTTCTTCCTGTGATCAGGTTATCAGCTGTCCATCTTCTTACTAGACTTGTTCTCCTGATAATGGTACCATCTTTGGGGAAGATAGATAGATATATCAAGCAGTTCTTGTAACGGAGAGGGAGGCTGTTATACCATAACAACGAGAGCTGTCGAATATTTTCGGAAGATTCACTAGAATGGATATTTAACTCAGAATTTTCCACCATACTTGGATCAACATAGAGGACATGTAGGAAAACCTTCAGGCAAAACATGTCGGGTGCACATTTTGATAGAGCATTCCTAATAAGCTCTGGTCTCTTAGTATCATGCCCGGGTTCACCTTGAAGAAGGGAAACCGCCTTAGCAAAGAAAAAGTCGATAAGGGGATCCAGAGGTGGGAAGACTTTATATGGAGAAAAGGAATTTGCTAGATCATATGTCCTCGTGGTCACCAGTACAACAGAGTGACCACCACCAGCAGCAGCACCGGGGAGAGCAGATATTATTCTACTGAGCAGGGATTGATCAGAGACATCATCAAGAACAATTAGATAGTTGCAACCTTCCAGAAAATGTTGCATCTTCACTTTAATAGGCAAACTTTGGTCGCACTTTTTCAACACATCCTCCTTCATTTTTCCTCCATCCTGTAGCAAGATGGCATTTACTATGATGTCCTGAAATACCCAGTCGGGATGAGTACTTTGCCCAACACTAACCCAGCACTTTATACCGAAGGACTGCCTTATAATGCTGTGGTCATACACTTTTTTTGCATGATTCAGATTATCACCTGATCGTTGTTGGACAAGCGAGATGACCCTGGGCGGTGTTTTCTTGTTCGAATTTCCTTGCCCCGTCTTCCACTCCAGCCGCAGATCCTGCTGTGTCTGCGGTGCCTGGTTTCCTGGCTCAGTCCACTCCAGCCGTAACTCTTGTTGCTGCGGTACATCGTTTCCGAGCTCGGCCTTCCACTCGAGGCACAATATCTGCTGCTGCTGCTGCGTCTCGTCTCGCGGCTCAGTCACCTGCTCCGGCCGCATATACCACGAAGGTATCTCGTCTCCTTCCTTCGTCACCAGATCCAGTAGCGGAACACTGCTTTGTCGTGGCATCATCTCGTGTTTCGGCCAAGTCAACTGCTCTAACGGTGGCGTGTCTCCTGGTTCTGGCTCAGTCAACCACCGCACCAGCAGATCCGTGTCACCCTCCAGGAGCTCCGAGAGGGGTTCTTCTTCCCGGACTAGGAAACGGCGTCTCCTGCGGCATTCCTTGTCGTGTGCATCGACTTCACCAGCTTCAGGAAACACCGTCTCCGTGTGTGACATTCCTCTTTTTGAGCTTGGTTCAGGGTCACGGATGCCGTACCTACCCCGCCGCTCGCTCACCTGTTGTGCCCTCGACCTGAGCTCCTGGAACTGTATGGCCAGCTCGCGGCGTGTGGGCAGCGTCACGATCTGCCGCAACCAGAAAGGGGTGTCGCTGGTGCCACGGGCAAGGTTGTTCAAATATGTATCCATGCAGTTCTCGGAGTCGCGAGCGAGGTCTCTGATCTGCTTCACCCATACCTCCCCCCGACCATCCATATCAAAACTGGAACTCGCGTCCTTGAGAAAGCCAAACATTGTCTCCATCTCATCCTTAATGAACAGCACGTCTCCCTGCACTCCTCTCAGTAGTTTCACTTCGTCCTCAAGAATCCTGGTGAAGCGTCCCACAAGCGAGTCCGCAGCACTGTACGCTGAGCTGACAATCAAGTCGGCCATCTGTCTCCTCCAGCTGCACATATAGATCGACAAGGAGCAAGAGTGGATATTAACAACACAACAAGAGTAAGACCGACGAAAGATGCATGGCACAAGGATCGAGCGCGTTTCGTACCTCGCCGGCCGTAAGACGATGTGTTCGCAAGGATGAAGTATCTCCCTATTTGCCTTCTACGGTCACCATGCTCATCGAAAATGCCTCTGCAACATTGATGCAAGGAAAATCAGATCTGGGTGAAACGCAGTTGGGGTCCGTAAGACCGAGGCTAAACTAAAGCTTTGTGAAGAAGACGTCAACTAGAATAATGACAGGCCACCTAGAAATTTAGTATGAACCTGGACTAGCAATTATTGTTCTACTCCAAATATCCACGAAGCCAACCACTTGTGCTCCGGTGCTCCTCCCCTAGAAAATTTTTGAGCGCGTCAAACATAACAATGGTGGAGATCTTTACATATATGGAGTATGTTCGTAAGCAGGGGCACGACCGCAATTTTAGCATAGGTCCACCGTTCGTACATTCATGTACAGGACCGTATGGCCGGCGTTTTGTTGTACCTCATTTTTGTACGTATGTACGGTCACGTGCGTGTGTCAAAATAGAAAATTCCTATAAAGATCTTTCTCATGTGATCTCTTTATTTTCACGCGATGTACACATATCGTATCAATACAGACGAGTATACATGGGTTGGATATGGGTTTCGATGGACCCAACACAGGAAAAAAAACCCAACTATGTCCCTTTAACTCCGTTTAGGGGGGAGCACCGGAGCAGCCCTCGAAGCCAACAACTCCGCGGCATCCGGCGAGTATCTCATGTGCCCAACGAGTACACACGTCATGAATCAAGACTATGTGCCCTGGTAATCATGTCCACGCGGTCTTCTGCGTTTGGAGAAGTGCCCATTTTCTTCGAAATGGAGGTTCTACTCCAGCCTATGCATTAAAATGATATATACGTAAATCTCGAACAAGTGGGAGCGGAATCAACCCGAGGTATAAAAACACCGCTCAGCCGCATCGCCTCGTCGCATCTGCCATTTCACCCCCAAATCTCGAAAGAAAACCCTATGGCCTCCCACCTCCGTCGGTACCGCCGCACAATCTGGTGCGAATCGACGGATCGAGCATTGGAGGACGAATTGCAGAAGCATGCACCGACCATTGGCGACGATGTCGATGCAGCTGCGGTCGGAGGCACCATGGTTGGTACGGCGCCCCCTGCTCCGGTCACCGTCACAACGGTGGTCAATCCTATCGCCGACAAGGAGGAGGAGGAGGAGGGGGAGGAGGATGAGGTCTTCGCCCTCGATTCGGAGGCAGATCTGCTGCAGCATTTGAAGGCAAAGACTCTTAAGACGTTCTTTGCTGCCGACCCCAAGCTGCAGCCGGTCACAGTAGTCTCAGAGGTCTCTTGCATCGTTCCCGGCAATGATTGCGGAGACGTCGACTTGGAAGCAGATATGCGGCTGAATCTCATGGCATAGAAGGTGACAATCACTGGTGCCGTCACCCCCTGCAGCTGCCGGTCGACGAGGTGCGTGAGGCTCGGTGGGAGGTCTACGATAATGTCATGATGGAGAAGGTGACGATTGTTAGGTCAATATGCTTGTTGTATTACCAGGGGGCCAAAAGCGACAATATATAGTACATGTACATGTGCAAATATGCAGATATATACATCTAACACCCCCCCCCCCTCAAACTCATGGTGGATCCACAACACGAGTTTGGAGAGTAAGAAGTCATGCTGCGTTCGAGTCTGTGCCTTCGTAAAGAAATCCGCCAACTGCAAATCTGAAGGCACATAATGAACCGCAACAACCTCATCCTGCACCTGAGCACGTGTATAAAAAGCATCAACACCAATATGCTTGGTCAGCTCATGCTTGACCGGATCACGTGCAATACTGATAGCACCTGTACTGTCAGACAAAAGTGGAGTGGGTGTCGTAACAGAGACCCCAAAATCTGCAAGCAACCACCGTAACCAGGTCACCTCAGCAATCAACAAAGCCATAGCCCGCAACTCAGCGTCAACACTCGAACGGGAAACTGCTACATGTTTCTTCGTCTTCCAAGCAACAAGCGAACCACCAAGAAATACACAGTAAGCAGAAAGTGAACGACGATCCGTAGGATCACTCGCCCACGTAGCATCCGAGTAGCACTGGAGCTGGAAAGAACTGGAACGGGGAAAGAAAAGGCGACGAGTGATCGTGCCACGAAGATAACGAAGAACACGGAGGAGATGACTGTAGTGAACAGTGGTAGGATCTGAGACAAACTGACTCAGAATATGAACAGGATAAGAAATATCAGGACGAGTGACAACAAGATAAACAAGACTCCCAACAAGATGGCGATAACGAGTGGGGTCAGGAAGAGGATAACCATCAGTAGGACGAAGCTTAACATTAAGCTCCATAGGAGTATCAACCGTGCGCTCATCACCAAGAGCAGCACGGGCAAGAAGATCCTGAATATACTTTTCCTGAGAGATAGAAAAGCCATCAGAAGTGGAAGAAACCTTAATGCCAAGAAAATAGCGAAGAGGACCAAGATCAGTCATAAGAAACTGATCTCGAAGACGAGCCTTGACAAAGGCAATATACTCAGGATCATCACCATTAATGATCATGTCATCAACATAGAGAAGAAGAAGAGTGCGTCCACGAGAAGAAGTGTGAACGAAAAGTGCTGGATCATGAAAACTGGGAGAGAAACCAGCAGCAGTCACCATAGAGGTGAAACGCTCAAACCAGGCACGAGGGGCCTGTTTGAGACCATAGAGAGAACGTCGAAGACGACAAACCATCCCATCGGGAACAGAATACCCAGGAGGAGGCTGCATGTAAACCTCCTCACTCAACTCGGCATTAAGAAAAGCGTTCTGAACATCAAGCTGGGACACAGACCAGTGCTGAACAGAAGCAACATCAAGAAGAGTATGCACAATGGTCATATGAGCCACATGGGCAAAAGTCTCATCATAGTCACGGCCGTGCTCCTGCTGAAAGCCACGAGCCACAAGACGCGCTTTATAGCGCTCAAGAGATCCATCAGAGCGGGTCTTAATTTTATAGACCCACTTACACGTGATAGGACGAACACCAGAAGGGGGAGAAACAAGATCTCAGGTGCCAGTGCGCTCAAGCGCAGCAATCTCCTCAGCCATGGCAAGCTGCCATTCAGGATGATGATCGGCATCCCGATAAGAAGTCGGCTCAGAAACAACAGCGAGACCATACTGACTAGGAGAGTAACGGGCTGGAGGATGACGCTGGCGAACAAGCCGGGAATGAGGGAGCTCATCGGCAGAAGACAACTCATCAGAAGAAGAGGAAGAAGGAACAGCATCGGAAGGATCCGAAGCCGGAGAACGAGGAGTACTAGGGGAACTAGACGGAGGAGAGGATGGCGCCGAAGCCGAAGGAGGCGCATCAGAACTAGGAGGAGGAGGAGAAGGAACAGCAGGGGGTGCATCCGGAAAAAGAAGAAAAGAGATATCATCCACCGGGTAAGTACCCGAGGTGGGGCGAGGATAGAAGGGACGCGTCTCATCAAACGTGACGTCACGAGAGATGCGTATCCGACGACCAACAGGGTCCCAATAGCGATAGCCCTTATGTTCATCACTGTATCCGAGAAAAACACACTCAACAGACTGAGCGGTCAGCTTGGTGCGTTCGCGAGGAGGGAGAAGGACATAGCAAACGCAACCAAATAAACGAAGAGTCGAGTAATCGGGAGAACGACCAGAAAGACGCTCGAGAGGAATGCCACCTTGAAGGGCAGCAGAAGGCTGAATGTTAATGAGGTAAGTCGACGTAGCGACAGCCTCAGCCCAGAAATGCGGCGGAAAAGAGGAGGCAATCATCATAGCACGGGTAGTCTCAAGAATATGATGATGCTTACGCTCGGCGACACCATTTTGAGCATGGGCGTCGGGACACGAGAACTGAGCAAGGGTGCCCTGCTCAGCAAAAAAACCACGCAGGTGCTGGGAGATATACTCTCCTGCAGAATCAGCACGAAACACACGAATAGGCGTGAATACTGAGTACGAACCATGGCTGCAAAGCGCTGATAAATAGAGAGCACCTCACTACGAGAGTGCATAAGAAACAACAGGTGTAACGCGAAAAATCATCAATAAACAAAATATAGTATCGATGACCCCCTTTCGAAGGAAAGGGAGCCGGACCCCAAACATCTGAATGAACTAAATCAAAAGGTCGCTGAGATACAGACGCACTAGTAGGATAGGGAAGCTGAATCTGTTTACCTAACCTACAACCCTGACACGAATGCAAAAACACATCTCCTGAGACAGACCCCAGAAGACCACTACGAACTAATGATGATAAACAGGAGCCACAAAGGTGACCCAGCCGATGATGCCACTGCTGAAAGGATCCAGTGACAGAAGCAGCAACCGCAGGAGAACTAGCAGATGAGGTGTCAGCAGAAGGAACGCGAAGCCAGTCTAAATCCCAGAGCCCCGGGGACTCAAGGCTGCGAGGGCCAGCTCCAACCAGGGCCCATGTACGGCGGTCCTGAACAGCACAAGAATCAGCATCAAGAATGACGTGACAACCAGAATCAGTAAGCTGACTAGCAGAAAACAGGTTCATCTTAAGACTAGGAACATGAGAAACATCAGGACAGAGAAAGAAGAAGTAGAAAGGGTGTCTCGACTGGAAACAGGGAGAGGGGTATCATCGGCCGTGATAACACGGACATGAGAAACAAGAGAATGAAGAGCAGAAAGAATAGAAGACGCAGAAGTCATATGAAAAGAAGCTCCGGAATCCAGATACCACGGGGATGACATACCTGACTGTGTAGAAGGTGGTGGTCGCGCGGTGCCAGAAGAGCTAGACACAGAACCAGCAGTACCTGTCGAGGAAGAGCCTGTAGCAGCAAGCAGACCACGAAGACCACGGATAATGTCCTGATCAGATAGCGCAACAACAAAAGATCCTGAAGAACCAGCCTGACGACGAGTATGGTGCCGCGGACGTAAATTGGGATCCCTCTGCCAGCAAGTAGAGACAGTGTGGCCAGTCCTGCCACAGTAGGTGGAGGGAAGTGCTGTCGAACCATGAGGCTGATGGGGCTGACTCTGGCCCTGGAATGGAGGAGTAGAGAGGATCGGCGTGCTGGAGACCGCAACGAAGCCGGCGGCGTAGGGGGTCCACGAGCAGACGGCACAGGAGGACCACGAGCAGCAAGTATAGAGGGAACCTCAAGAAGACCAGCACCACGAAGACGAGTCTCCTCAGCATGAAGCTCAGCCAGTACCTCAAAGAGTGGAACACGACCACGGGCAAGCAGCTGTGCACGGCGCGGCTCAAACTCCTTACGGAGCCGCGACAAGAAGTCAAAGACGCGCTGAAACTCCAGATCCGCGCGCACAGTCAGACAACAGGGACAGGTAGCACACACATCTGTACGAAGAGAATCAAGCTGACGCCAAATAGCAGCACTCTGAGTGTAGAACTCATCAATAGTAGAATCACCCTGCTGAAGGGCATGCTCCTGGTGGACCACGGACAGGTAAAGAGCATCCCCAGATGGCTGATAGCGCTGACGTAGAAAAGCCCACTGAGCAGCAGCAGTGGGAAGACCCATGAACTCAACAACATACTGAGGCAGAACACTGGAGGTGAGAACCGCAGCAGCACGAGCATCCTCATCTATCCACTGAGAGTAGTCAGTCAGATCTAACTAGCCGGTAAGTCGCAACGACAGTAGAGTGGTCCTGGACCTTCCGGTCATAATCAGCCAGAGCAGTATCATCAGCACTCTTGGATGCATCCTTATCCGCCTGAGTAGCATCAGGGGTAAGGGCAACGGGCGTCGGTGCAACAGGAAACATAGGAGCAACGGGGCGCGGCGGACAGGAGACCTCGCCAGAAAGCACACCCCAAAGACGAAGACCGCGCATGTGGACGCGCATGAAGGCAACGAAATCAGGATAATTCGCGCCATCAAAGATCACCGGGCAGCGAGGAATCGCCACATAGCCCGAAGAGGAAGACATATCAACACCTTTTTTTACTCTTTTTTTTCAACACAGATCGAATCCCAGATTAATCAACACCCGACGGGAAAACGCCCGACATAGTGGCGGCCAGGAAGAAGGAAGTCGGGCGGCCAGGGATGGCCGGCCTAGGGGCGAGCGGGCGGAGGGCGGGGGAACGGCCGGCAATGGAGCGGACGGCGGCGGAGCGGCGGCGGCCGGTGACGAACGGTAGCAGGCGGCGGCCGGGCGACGGGCGGCGGGCAGCCAGAGGAGGACGGAGAATAGCCGGCGGCTAGGGAGAAGGAGGAACGGCCGGCGAGGAGGAGAGCAGCCGGCGGTCGGGGAGGAGGAGGAGTGGCCGGCAAGGAGGACCGGCGACCGGCGGCAGACGGAGGGAGACGGCTGGAACAAGCAAGAAGGACAACCACGGACTAGTATTGGACCAATTTTCGCTCTGATACCATGTTAGGGCAATATGCTTGTTGTATTACCGGGGGACCAAAGCCCACAATATATAGTACATGTACAGGTGCAAATATGCAGGAAGCCCCCTAACATATGGGGAAACTACAATATACAGATGTATACATCTAACAACGATCACCGCTGTTGTTGCCCCCTTGCAGCTGCCGGCCGACGAGGTGCCTGAGGGATCCTACCACCTTCCTGGCAACGACATGAAGCATGTACATCTCATCTTGCATGTATTTGTGTAATTTTTATTCCTAGGGTTTGATTAGTAGTGTTCCATTCCTAGGGTTAGTTCACATCTATGAATGAGCAGCTGCTCAATATGCACCAATTAATTGTTAATTTATACCTAGGGTTAGTTCTTGTACTAGATTTTATGAGAGTACATTCAGTGAGAGAAGCATTGAAACAAACTGGATACTATTTATGGTATGACAGTAGATTCCTAGAAGATGTTTTGATCATAAACATATGCTTTTGTGGTATGAGATTTTACAAATTGCCCAGACCCTACATTTTACTGAAGAGGATGATAATATTTTATGTAAGCTTGAACCAAATGGCATATATAATGTGAAATCCCTATATGCAGTGGTCAATTTTAGGGGGGGTTTATTTGTATATATACAAAATGTGTGGAAAATTAAAACACCACCCCATATTCATTTCTTCCTATGGTTGTTGTCTCATAATAGAATTCTCACTAGAGATAATTTAGTTAAGAGATAAAATATGGATGATCCGCGTTTTTTTTCCATTGAACCTGAAATAAGTACACATTTGTTTTTTGAGTGTGTGATTGCTAGAGCTATATGGCAGGAGATTTTGCACTTGACTAGGTTGGAATCTTCCCAGGTTTCACCAGAATCCTTGGCTGCATTTTGGGAGCAGAATCAAACTTACAAAGTGCTTAATATGATTAATGCTGCAGTATTATGGGTTATCTGGATCATTAGGAATGATTTGTGCTTCAATCTAACCTCATGGGCTCAATGGAGCATTCTGCTTGGGGGGAGGGGGGGGGGGGCAAAAAACAAAAATATGAAGATGAAGGTGAGTTCCTTGGAAGCTTTAGCTCATGCTCCACCACCACTTTTGTGGCTATATCCTGGCTGATTCTGGTGAAGAAGATGATGACATCTACTAAAGTGGAGTTGATGAATCAACGATGTTCTGGGGACGAGGATATCAAGATTACATCTGCTGATATATCGAGGATTCTAGCTGCCAATGCCTTGATGCTAGTGGGTGATGGGGAGTACTTCAAGGTCGTGGAAAAGGTTTAACTTCTCCCAATCGTCACAAAAAAACTTTTTGTAGTAGTTGCTTGATGGCCACGAAAATGTAATCGGTGTTTGTCAAGTGGTGGCGTGTGTGCCTTCCCTTGAAGCTACATTATGAGTTTCCCTCTGGGTGTGGGTGTGTGTATGTAAAAACCTGAATGTTGTGGTATGTTTCATGCAATGCAGCCGGAGCGAGGCCCTTTTTATCTAAAAATAGTGGCGAGATCGTTGAGATGGCATAGCTGCATGTTTAGAGAAATATATAAGTGAGGATAAACTACTTAGTTATACAGGATTCATCATTTGATTGATCAAGATTAGGACTTTTTTGTTGATTTTCCTATATGTGTTGGGTGCCAACCTAAAAAGACATGTGCACGATGTAAAATACATGTAATTCAATTTTGTTTATTGTCCGGAGAAATATGTGCTATGTTTTGTGTGATGTCCTTGTGTAATCTTTCCCTTAACGTGAGACCATTGAACCTGCTTCGATCCGATTCGGAATCATGATTTTGAGTACCTTATTTATACTGTTTGGAACTTACTTTCATTACATTAAAATCTAATTGAGTGTATTTTTATTAATTTGCTAGCATTAACCACGATAATTATGTTGTTGAAATATTAGTATAGCTAGATGGTACCCCGCGCATTGCTGTGGGATTTTATAGTAATATTATTATACTTTTAATTTTATGAAGAGGTTCTCTTGAGAAGATAAGTACGATCTATTCTTAAACTACTAATAAGATGGATGAGAAAGGAGTGATCAATGGACAATCCCATCAGCCGCATAGATGTTAGTGCCCCGGTGCCCCATGAAAGAGTGTCTTTGATCCAAACGCCAAAGTCGCTGCCAAGTCAAACGTGTATATGGAGCTATTACCCTTGAGATCTGAAGTTTTAATGTTGTTGTTGGAAAGAAAGGCAAATATGTAAAAAAAAAACCTAGCCTGTTGAAATTTGACTTAAGTCAGTACGTGTGCACAGTGCACTATATATGCTGAAGTTCAAAAAAGTTTGATTGCACATATGCTATTGATTGATCAGTTCATTCCTCTGCTTTCCACTCCATATTCTTACACATGAATGATAACTCAAACTAACATGTACTTAGAGCATCTCGAGTCGCGTTCCCCAAAGCGTCTCTCAAATCGTGCCGGATTGAGCGTTTGGGGAACGTGTTTTGTTCGTGCCGCATAGGGGGACGTCGCTCCCCAGTCGCGTCCCCCAAACGCCTCCCCAAATGAATATTGGTGCACGAAAATAAAGGTTTTTCATTCAAATTTGATTATATATTACAAAGTTTGAATTAAAACGGCTAGATTTCATCTAAACCTAGCCTACTGACCGCCCGGTGGTGCATTCGACGGCCCCGCCCCGTCGTCGCCTCCCCTCCGACGCAGCTCTTGCTGCGTGCGCCGCCTCTCCGTGCGTAGGGCGGTGGCCAGACGTCGCTGCTCCAGCAGTGGGTCGACGTCCACCCTCCCCTGCTGCGCCGCCTGGAGGGAGAGCTCGACGTCGCGACGAATTTGCGCCTCTTCGCGGGCACGGGCGTCGTCCTGGAGCTTCTTCTTCGACACGAAGGACTCGACGAGCGCGCGTTGCTGATCGGCCGTCTCGTCCGGGTGCGGCCTATCGTCATCGCCGTCGTCCTCATCCACCTCGGTCTCCTCCTCCTCCGCCTCGGCCTCCTCCTCCTCCATTGGCGCCTCCTCCTCATCCGTTGGCGCCTCCATCATCGCCACCGCCAACGCGTCGGCCTCCGGCGCTAACTCGTCCGCCCGCCTCCTCCAGGCCGCCTCCGTTAACGCCAGCGCCGCCTCCCGCTGCTGACGCTCCTCCGCCGCCAGCTGCTGCTGGCGCTCGAGCGACTCCCGCCGCCGGCGCTCGATCGCCACCCGCCGTTCACGGTACTGCGCCTCCCGCTCCTCGCGCTGGCGCCGGCGCTCATCATCCCACCGCCGGCTCATCTCCTCCGTCCGGCGACGCCGCGCCTCCTCTTCCGTGGAGGCGTCGAACGCCGCAATGGTGTCCGCCAGCGCCTCATCCTGTCACGCTGCTGCCGCCGCGCTCTCGGCATCTGCGGGGCCAGGGGCATCGAACGCCGCTACATCCGCCGCGTGCGCCGCCTCAGGCCGCTGGCGGGCCTGTAGCTCGAGTGCCTCCCGCCGCTCCTGACGATGTGCACGCCAATTCTCCATCCCTCGTCGCCGCCGCTCTTCACGGGCGGCAACGTCGATGCCGAACTGCGAATCCGGTGGTGGAGGTGGTGCTAGAGAAGACGACGGTGGAGGGAACTGGCCATCGCCGGGGTGGTTCGCCATTGCCAACTGGTGGTGGAGGAGACGGCAGTGGAGCGACGAGGACTGTGCTTGTGGTGGAGAAAGGGGTGCCGGCGGGTGTGGTGGCTGCCATTGAGCCGGGAGGGCCTTTTATAGACGCTGGCGTCGGGAAGAGGCGAGAAGAGGCGCGAAGAAAGCGCAGGAATGGGCGGTGGCGTGCGAACGCCGGCGACGCGTCGAGGCTCGGTAGCACCGACGAGACATCTCGCCTGCCCCTCCGTCGCCATTAAGGCAAAGATGCCGTCGTGTGTCACTGCGCGCGAATAACTTCCGCCGCGAGGTAGGCGACGGTTAGATCCAAACTTGAATGAGTCGCTGATGCGTCGGGCCCGCGTCGCTTCGCCTCGCTTTTCGTTGTGTCCGGCGTGCCCGGTGCGTCCCCTGTGGGACGGGGACGGACTCGGGGCGCCGGACACCGTATCGGGCCGCGCCGGACAAAATTCGGCTTTGGGGGACGCGGCTGGAAGCGTTTTTTGGTCCGGCGTGCCCCAAATCGGTTTGGGGGACGGTTTGGGGGAGCGCGACTGGAGATGCTCTTAGGATGTATTCCAGTTGAAACAGTGTTACGTTTATATATGGCTGCCAATGTTTAATTAGCAAAGGATGTAGTATCATAAATTGGATATCTCAAATAATACTGTAGAGTAAGATTTCAGCTACTTTGAAAACGGACAGAATACATGCATTCTAAAACTGGAATGTTTTTAAGCAAAACGTGATCTGTAAGATAGTTGTAGGAAAAAAGATTAGCTGGCCGGTCATACTCATCTGGGGCGGCAATGATTTAGCTGAAGCAAAACACAAAGAGAGAGGAATGTCTCACAGGGCACCAAGAGATACAATCCTGACTGACAAAGTCCATTCTATATTAGATGCCCAATTTGCTCAATCTGAACCAACAGAGTACTCTAAACGCAAAAGTTCAGTAAGCTCTTCCGAAAACAACATGTGAAGAGTGACAATGTACAGTTCCATGGATCAAGCTCCCTTGTTGAGTTGCCAAATGGATCCTTTCTATTGATGTAATTAAAGAATAAGAATTCATAGAGCTGTGTGAAAACTTTAATGTAAAACAGGGCCTTTCATGATTCAAAGTCAATAATTTTTTATTACATGATCTGAGTACTCGATGAGTAAATTGATAGCTATTCAGTGTTTTAGATCTTCTTGTCATTAGAAAGGATAGCTGTGACATTTTTATTCTCCATGTTTGATGCATTCAATTGTGACAAACAAATGATCAGATCCAAGTATGCTTGTGATGTCTAAACGTGAAGATCCCGTCTTTGCTCCCCTCTTGTAAAGTTAGATGTTGTGGTCGTTTAGCCTCCCTGAATTGTCTTGGAACACATCTTTTTAGCTTCTATTTGCCGATGAGTTGAAGGTGGAAGTACAGATGTTGTTGGTCTCGTTGGCATGCTGGATAGAAAGCAACGTAAATGAAGGTACCAGTTATGAAATAGAAAATGAAATGCACGGTTCAGTTAGCGGTACCTGTTTTGCCCTAGTTGTCGCTCCATGCATCAGAAACATGAGCAGATTGTAGCTTGAAAGTTGTATTCGCACTTTTTTCTGAAATAATGAAATGAGACTGTTGTTGTTATATAGAAAGATGGTGTTGTTCGTAAGGAATTTAAGGGTTACATAATAACACCATCCAAATAGACCTTTTAAAAAAGAAATTTACCGTGGAAATTTCTAAGCATTGAATTTGAGGAGGGCCTGACAATTCTTATCTGTTGGTCACAAACTTTTGAGAAAATGAGTAATAATAAATATTATTTGAACTCTTGACAGTATTATCTATAAATATATCTCAACATTTGGAAACCCAAAGTGAAATGAATAACCAAATAATTCCTGAATACTCGAGTATCAATACTTTAAGAGAGGATGACATGGCCGGTGTTGTTCCTGTGAGATGCAGATCAGCAACCTCATTGTGATATACAACAGCTTGTATCTGATGAAACAAACTACATCAATAAGAATTTATAAGATAAGTATGAGTTTGTTATGTAGGAAATATGCAGCAACAATACATGGCTATATAAAGGTTCTCACCAACTGATTACTTCAAGCGTGTGTTGACTTGGGCAATTTTGTGCTTGCATGGTCTATCTGTTTGGTTGGTTTTGTAGAAGTGGTGACTTTCCTCGTAAAAAATATCGCAGAAACTACTGTGATCAATATAAACCATCCATATATGTAAAGAAAGTTGAAAGTCCACTTACAGCTTCCAGAATGAGATCATCATGAGTCGTGCATATGTAGGCCAAATAGAAACAATATGTTTAATAGAACTCTCGGTGGCAACTTGGTTTGGTGCAACTTTCTGTCTCCTTTCGGATTACAACGGAAGGGGATCAACCTGTGTACCAATGAAAGCAACAATTGTTGTCCAGCGTTCAAAGTTGTAGACATGAATTATGATGATAGCCTCTTCCTCCTCGCTTGAGCGACATGTACGACTGTACACAAAATGCAATTGAAATCCAATTAAATTGGGGTGGGCTTGAGTGAGTAGCAGCCACAATCAAATGAAAATCCAACCAAATTGCCTGGAGGCAAAACGACGAGCAGGTTTGGAGCAGGCACGCAACCTAATAGATTGACAAATTAACATGAGGAAGGATATAATAACAAACGAAAGGGAGAAAGGACATCTAGAATGAAGAGCTGCCAAAGTGGAGGCTGGTTCCAGCAATGGTGTCGCGAGCAGGCGAACGGGATGATTGTTGACGGCAAGACGGGTAGCTTTTAAACCCGCAGGCAGCAGCGGCTGAGTTCTTCAGTTTCTTACTGTGGACAGAGGTGAGGGCCTAACCTGAGGTAGAAGGAGGCTGCAGGGAGGAACTCTCTCATCTTAGGGTTACAGAGATAGAAGCACCTTATATAGGTCAGGACTGGGCTGGGCCAAATGGGCCAGAGAACAAGAAAACAGCCCAACAGACACACCAACAGTTGTCCAACACTCCCCCTCAAGATGGGTGATAAATGTCAATCATCCCCATCTTGGCACAGGCTAGATTACACTCCTTTGAGCCCAGTCCCTTTGTTAAACAGCATGCCACTCTGTTGTCCCGATCTCACATAAGCCAATGAGATAATCCCTGCATCAATCTTTTCTTTAATAAAGAATCTGTCTATCTCCACATGTTTAGTTCGCTCATGCTGGACAGGGTTATTTGCTATGTTTATGGCAGACATATTATCACACCACACTTTCAAGCTTCCTTGCCTTAAAATTTTCAGCTCTCTTAGAAGGTTTCGTACCCACAACATTTCACCCAGGCCCTGTGACATAGCTCGTACTCGGCTTCGGTCGTTGATTTCGAGACAACAGATTGTTTCTTACTTCTCCATGACACCAAATTTCCTCCAACAAAAACACAATACCCCGAGGTGGATCTTCGATCATCTAAGCAGACTAGCCCAATCTGCATCACAATATCCATCTACATTTAGGTGTCCATTACTTTTAAACAACACTCCTTTTCCGGAGTGCCCTTCAAGTATCTCAAGATTCTTTGAGCTGCTTCCAAGTGTCCATCCCTCGGATCATGCATATAGCGACTCACTACACTCACTGCAAATGATATATCTGGTCTCGTGTGGCATAAGTATATTAGTCTTCCAACAAGTCTTTGATATTTCTCCTTGTTTATGGGTTCCCCAGCTGCTGTGATTTTAGTGTTCTGGTCAATAGGTGTTGAAGCCACTCGGCACCCCAGCATGCCCATATCATCTAAGAGAACCAATGTATACTTTCTTTGAGATAGTGATATCCCTTTTGACGATCTTGCAACTTCTATTCCAAGGAAGTATCTAAGTTTTCCCAAATCTTTCACCTCAAAGGCCTGACTCAAGCATCCTTTCAGTTTTGCTATTTCCACAACATCATCTCCCGTGATGATAATATCATCAACATATACAGCAAGGATAGTGATTTTCTGCTCCGAATGTCTGTAAAATAAGGTATGGTCTCCATTGCATTGACCATAACCCATGCCACACACCACTTGTCTGAACCTGTCAAACCAGGCCCGTGGAGATTGTTTGAGACCATATAGAGATTTCTTCAGTCTACATACCTTCCCTTTAGTTTCAGGTCTGATAAACCCTGGTGGCATCTCCATATACACCTCCTCTTGAAGATCACCATGCAGAAATGCATTTTTGACATCAAGTTGATGCAAGGGCCATCCGAAATTTGCTGCACAAGAGATCAAAATTCTGACAGTGCTCATTTTTGCCACTCGGTGCAAATGTCTCATCATAGTCAATGCCATAAGTCTGACTATATCCTCTTGCCACAAGTCTTGCCTTATATCTCTCCACTTTTCCTTCTGCATTTTGTTTTACAGAATAGATCCAATTACAGCCTACTGGATTCTTTCCTTTAGGGAGATCTGTCAACTCCCATGTTTTATTTTTCTTCAAGGCCTCTAACTCTTCCATCATAGCATTGCACCATCTCGGGTCCAACCTGGCTTCCTTCCAATCCTTAGGAACAGATACAGTTTGCAGTGAAGCAACAAAAGCCCGAAAAG
This sequence comes from Lolium rigidum, assembly GCF_022539505.1. Lineage (NCBI taxonomy): Eukaryota > Viridiplantae > Streptophyta > Magnoliopsida > Poales > Poaceae > Lolium > Lolium rigidum. Next base: position 34,459,897 of record NC_061509.1, read on the forward strand.
TGGGTGATAATGCCTCGTAAGAAATATAATTTCCTATGTCATAGTCATCATAACTCAGTCGCTTTGGGGGCCCAACTTTCCTTATCCCTTTCCTTATTGCAATTGGCAAGTCTAGGCTATTATTGGACTCGGTCCGAGATTGATTCTCCTCTGCAGAATCTACACTTGTGCTTCCTTGATTTTCTCGGTCCAATGGGTTGCTCCCCCGCCCCCGATCTTGTTGCTCCTCCGAGTGCATCTACTTGTTCCCTTTGTACTTGTCTTCTAGAGTACACAAGTGGATTCTGCAGCCATCTTTGTGGTGGTACGAGTCTAGGTGGTGTAGGTGTACCAGGAATTGCGGGAATCTCCGCAACAATAGGAATTTGTTGATGCTTGTTGTTGGTCACCATCTTGCTTGCTCTTGATCACCACCTTGCTGTTGCTCCCCTCTTGAGCATCACCAAGATGGTCAAGCCCCTGGAACAAGCCACTAAGATCACTCTCACCGTCATAAAATGGTTCTGACTCGCGAAACGTAACATCCATGCTTACAAATGTCCTCCTATCAGTGGGACTCCAACACTTGTAACCCTTCTGTCTGGAGGAATAGCCAATAAAGATACATTTGATAGCCCGATGATCTAGCTTGCCAACGAGATGGCCTGTGATCCCTTACAAAACATGTACAGACCAAAGAGTTTGGGTGGTACAACAAAGTCATTGTTATTGAGAAGGAGTTGGCAAGGAGACTGCATACCTAGAATCTTTGAAGGCATTCTGTTGATCAAATATGTAGCAGTCATAACTGCCTCACTCCATAAGAATTTTGGAACATTCATGGTAAACATAAGAGATCGAGCCACTTCAAGGATGTGCCTATTCTTCCGCTCAGCAACTCCATTCTGGGAGGAGTGTCAGGACATGAAGTCTGGTGCAGTATACCTTGCGAAGATAAGAAAGCAGACAAAAGGTTTGTTGATATATTCGGTACCATTATCGGTTCGATCACTTGCACCTGAACATTGAATTGGTTTTTTACATAGGCACAAAAACTCTGGAAACAAGTGAACACTTCATCTTTGTGACGCATAAGATAAATCCAAGTCATTACGGAATAGCAAGTCAATAAAAGTCACAAAGTACTTCATGCCACTTATCGACACAACAGGACACGTCCATACATCGAGTGCACTAACACAAATGGGGATACACTTCCGATCCCTCTACTAACATAAGAGGTTCTCGTATGCTTAGCATATTCGCGAGCATCACAACATAATTCGGTTTCGTCCACTCCATCCATTACATCATGAAAAAGTCGAAACATTTTATCAAACGCCATGTGGCCCATTCGACAATGATGAACTAGTGCCATACTCTCCTTTCCTCCAACAATCGCAACAAGCACCGAACTAGCATCATGCCCCATCTTGTCACGATCTATGTGCCAAAGACCTCTATGCCTGGTTGCAGTCCCAATCTTCTTGCTGCTCTCCCTTTCCTGAATTAAACACATATATCTATCAACTATTATACGGTAGTCCTGCTGATCAATCAGGGCACTTAGAGATAGCAGATTTACTGGAAAAGCAGGAACATGTAGAACTGATGACAATTTTATGTTGGGTGTACATTGAACCGACCCCTCCCCTTTTATAGATTGTGCTGTGCCATCTGCTGTTTGGATAGTGCCTCTATGTGCGGGAGGATACTGAGTATAAGAGTCAAACTCACTAATATTTCCAGTAACATGTTTGGATGCTCCAGAATCAAGAATCCAATCTGAATTAGCATTATGAGTGGCTATAGAAACTCTATCAATATTACCTTCATCTTTGTAGACATAGTGAGCAAAGTTCCCAAAGGTTGCTTCATTTTGTCCTTCTTCCTTTGATTGTCCCCGAGAGGTACTCGGTAGTTGACTCGAAAGCTGCTGCCATATGTGCCTTGGGTGATATAGCATGCTGCTGTCCTCCACCCCTGCCAAACTGATATCCATATGGCTGTCCACTACCTCTGCCATAGTGTTGTCCACCACCTCTGCCATAGTGTTGTCCATATGGCTGTCCATTACCTCTGCCATCACCTCTTCCTCTGTAGCTTCCTCTCGCCATGTGTGTATCCTCCTCTCCCTCTCTGGATGTAGCAAAGGAGGTACACTGATGCTTCAAGTGTCCCTTCTGCCCGCAAGTATAGCAGTCTCTCATCTCTTGTCTCTCGGTAGTGTAGAAGGTCGGATGAGGGACAGAATCGCTTCCCTTTGTCATATTCAGACGCACTTCTGATACGTCTCCAACGTATCGATAATTTCTTGTGTTCCATGCCACATTATTGATGTTATCTACATGTTTTATGCACACTTTATGTCATATTCGTGCATTTTCTGGAACTAACCTATTAACAAGATGCCGAAGTGCCGGTTCCGTTTTCTGCTTGTTTTTGGTTTCGAAATCCTAGTAACGAAATATTCTCGGAATCGGACGAAATCAACGCCCAGGTTCCTATTTTACCCGGAAGCATCCGGAACACACGAGAACCGCCGGAGAAGAGGCACGGGGCCACCAAACCCTAGCCCGGCGCGGCCGGGGGGCGCGCCCCCTAGGGTGTGGACCCCCTTCGACCTTCCTGCGCCGCCTCTCCGCCTATAACGAGCCCCTGGATCAGAAAACCCGACACCAATTGACGAAACCCACAGAAACCCGCCGGAGCCGCCGCCATCGCGAAGCCAAGATCCGGGGACAGGATCTCTGTTCCGGCACGCTGCCGGAGCGGGGAAGTGCCCCGGAAGGCTTCTCCATCGACACCGCTGCCATCTCCACCGCCATCTTCATCACCGCTGCTTGCTCCCATGAGGAGGGAGTAGTTCTCCATCGAGGCTCGGGGCTGTACCGGTAGCTATGTGGTTCATCTCTCTCCTATGTAGTTCAATACAATAATCTCATGAGCTGCCTTACATGATTGAGATTCATATGATGATGCTTGTAATCTAGATGTCATTGTGCTAGTCAAGTGAGTTTTACCTATGTGATCTCCGGAGACTCCTAGTCCCACGTGTGTAAAGGTGACGAGTGTGTGCACCGTGTGGGTCTCTTAGGCCATATTTCACAGAATACTTACTCATTGAATGGCATAGTGAGGTGCTTATTTATATCTCTTTATGATTGCAGCATGTTTGTATCACTACTATCTATGTGCTACTCTAGTGATTTGTTATTAAAGTAGTTTATTCCTCCTGCATGTGTGCAAAGGTGACAGATGCGTGCACCGTGTTAGTACTTGGTTTATGCTATGATTATGATCTCTTGTAGATTATGAAGTTAACTATTGCTATGATAATATTGATGTGATCTATTCCTCCTACATATGCATGAAGGTGACAAGTGTGCATGCTATGCTAGTACTTGGTTTAGTCTCGTTGATCTATCTTACACTAAAGGTTACTTAAACATGAGCATTATTGTGGAGCTTGTTAACTCCGGCATTGAGGGTTCGTGTAATCCTACGCAATGTGTTCATCATCCAACGAAAGTGTAGAGTATGCATTTATCTATTCTCGTTATGTGATCAATGTTGAGAGTGTCCACTAGTGAAAGTGTAATCCCTAGGCCTTGTTCCTAAATACTGCTGAGTTACTACTGCTTGTTTACTGTTTTACTGCGTTACTACTGCTGCAATACCACCACCATCAACTACGCGCCAAGCACTTTTCTGGCACTGTTGCTACTGCTCATACTTATTCATACCACCTGTATTTCACTATCTCTTCGCCGAACTAGTGCACCTATTAGGTGTGTTGGGGACACAAGAGACTTCTTGCTTTGTGGTTGCAGGGTTGCATGAGAGGGATATCTTTGACCTCTTCCTCCCCGAGTTCGATAAACCTTGGGTATCCACTTAAGGGAAACTTGCTGCTGTTCTACAAACCTCTGCTCTTGGAGGCCCAACACTGTCTACAAGAATAGAAGCTCCCGTAGACATCAACTTCCTATCTGGACATAGCTGCAATGGCTTCTTTGAGAGAAGGGGTAGTGGTTTGATGCAGTAAAGCAGCCCTTCTCCCCTCAAAATCTTGATTAAGACCCTTCAAGAACTTCATGACTCGCCGACGTTCAATCCAGCTTGCAGCAGAGCACTCACACATTCCCCATGGGCAAGTTCCAGAGGATCAACATGATCTAAATCTCCCCAAAGATGCCTGCAACTCAGCCACATATGCCATCACAGCTTTGTTTCCTTGTTGCAAGTCATGCACTTTATCCTCAATCTCAGCAATCAACATAATGTTCCCCTTTCCGGAATAAAGATTTGATAGGGTGTCCCATACCTCCGAAGCTTTTGTGAGTGCCTCTACGGAAGCGAGCAATGTTAGGAACCAAAGAGTTAAGCAACCATGCCACAATCGGAGAATTTATGGCATTCCACTGTTTCCATTCCGGACTGGTCTTGTCTCGCTGGTTCTCGCAGCCTTCACCACTCACACGTTCATCCAGGCCCTTTCGAGTTCAAAATCAGCGAGCGCCCTCCTTGACCACCGGAGATAGTTGGCCACACCTTCCAACTTGATTTCGTTCGCCGGCAGCTCAAGTTTCGACCGATGTTGGTATGGGGAACGATTGCTCCCCTCCAGACAGATCCTCCTCCATCTCCTTTGGTAGTGATAAGTTCCGCCGCCTTCTCCGGAGCCTTGGCCAAATCCCTGTTGTCCCCCATGCTTGACACCAAACTAACCTCTCGTAACCAACAAAGGACTTACCCGCAGGATGCCTCTTCGTCTCCTTACTTGTCACTCGCCTTCTCCTCCTTGCCGCCGCAGCTAGCCTCGCTCCCTTCCTCTTCCTCCCAGCCACCGCAGCAGCCTACTCCCTTCCTCTTCCTCTTCCTCCTAGTTGCCACGGCAGACTAGGCTTCCGGATCGGCGAGTCCTTCCCGTCGCTGCCCTCATCGCCCCTTGCTCGATACCATGTGGACAGAGGTGAGGGCCTAACCCGAGGTAGAAGGAGGCTGCAGGGAGGAACTCTCTCATCTTAGGGTTACGAGAGATAGAAGCACCTTATATAGGTCAGGACTGGGCTGGGCCAAATGGGCCAGAACAGTGAACAAGAAAACAGCCCAACAGACACACCAACAGTTGTCCAACACTTACGTATTTATAGGACAATGATGATCGTGGGCTGCATAGTGTGTTTTCAAGAGCATTTGCGGCGAGGAGCATTTGTGGCCATCAAGTTGTAGATCGAGGATTCGAGATGTCGGACGACACTACCAGGAAGACGAACAGAGAACAACTTATTTTACAGGAGGAATGTGTAGAGATTAGTGGCGCCAGTCCATGTTGGAACATCCAGCCCATGTAGCAAGTAGGGGCGCTCAACCCATGGTGAGAAAAAAAGCAGAAGGGCGACCGGGCGAGCCAGAGGACGCAGCTAGTGACACATTGCTCAGAAATTAAAGGGTGACGTGGACGCACGAAATTACTGCAAAATCAGGTAATGAGGTGTTACTATTTAGAGATAAACGATATTCTTGTGTCCATTTGTGATGTATATCGTTGAATTTTTTGCTTGCTTAACTTAAAGTATATGTTGTCACGTAAGTTATTGATTTAATATTTTTACAATTACATAAATTATATAACACTATTGAGCAGCCGGGGCTTAGAAAAGTTACTTTGCATTTTATGATGATTCATAAAATTATGTTTTTATATGCAATAATTACATTCATATTGCCCACAACAAGAAAATCGACATAAAAACACACGTATAAGTCATTACAGTGTTAACAAAACCAAAAATACGTAGTTCACGTCTTACTTTTGTATGTCACGTAAAAAATACGCCACATCAATTTTTTTCTTATATTCTTCTCGACTTTAGAAGTAAGAAAAAATTATGTGACGTAAAAATTATGTACCGTTGGAAAGAAATAGAGTATTAAATGACACGACGTAAAAGTCATGTACCGCTAGTCAAATAGCGCGATTGAATGTATACATATGTAAATATGTATGTATATTTGCGTACATGTTAGTAGCCTTAAATATCGTGACAAAGACACAAGAGTCTAATACATTCAGTGGTGATTTCTAGTGTATTAGTATTAAGTAACCATACTTACAAGAACTTTTATAGCATAAATTAAACCTTTGATGAATGCGTCTTGCAAATTGGGATACACCAAGACAATATGTGCATGTTCTACACTTGATATTCAATAGCATTGCTAACTAAAATTATAGTGACATAAAAATGTGACCTGACGCTACCGGTGCTAAGTCATGTACGGTGCACGTAACGAGTTCCGACGTATTGCATCTGTTTTCAATGCCCATATCCACATAGTTTTTTATTGAAACAAGAATATATTATAAACCCGCCAGCAAGCCGCCTCATTAAAAACCTCCCAGTCCCCCTAGGTACCCTGGTGAGGAAAAGACTGCGTATGGTACTTGCTGGCCAAAATCACAGAGTTGTTACATCATGAAGGATGGACGGTAAGAGGAAGCTAGGGGGTTCGTCGACCCAATTACATTGAGATTTACTATCTATACCAAATCTAGCTAACTCATGAGCAACTGTATTAGCTTCTCTAGGGCAATGTAGGAATGTGACCGAGCCAATGATCGTCACTAGATCCACACAATCAGCAAACACCGCCGAAGATTCATCAAACCAACTCCTCTCCCCCGTACATGCCTCAATAATATCCATCGAATCCGACTCCGCTATGATGTTCGAGCATCCCAGTTGGGCAGCCAGGGTTAAACCCTCTTTCATTGCTCTTGCCTCCGCTGCCCTAGCCGATGAAGTATTCTGGGGAAAAATAGAAGTCGCCGCAATAAACTTACCCTTATAATCTCTTAGTATAGCTCCAGCTGCCCCATTCATAGATTCTGAGAAGAAAGACCCATCGACATTCAATTTAATTTGGTGACTGTCCGGTTTTGTCCATCTTATCGCCTGAACGTTCTTATTATCATGAGCTTTAGCAGAATTTGCTGCGATTGTGTTGCCGACCAAAACCCACCGGCGAGCAGCGATGGACAACAAGGAGAGCCGGGAGGCTCCCAGGACTGCTGGTGGGCCCTGGTCCCTCGGGCGACGGCCCGCAATGCTCCGGCACACGTCCTGGCTAATGCAAGGGCGTGCCACCCGACCTATACCGGTCGGGAAGGTGATGGATTGCTTCGATTAGTTTCCTGCATGGCGGACACGTAAACATTAAATACGAGCCCGATCGGCTCTCGAGTTACCTCGTGAATCGGCTCAAAGAGCCGATTACCCCATGGTTCACGTTGGATTTACGATGACATGGGGATCCTGCTTTATCAATACAAAGTTAAATCAATCTACGACAGTTTAGGGTTTTCACCGCATAACCGGAACATCCTACACGTAGTTGAGCCTAACAGATACGAAAGATGATGGAAAACTAGTCCTAAAAGAGGCCTAAAAACCAACACGAAGTCGATTCCCGGAACAATCCCTCTAGGATTAGTAAACCATACCTTACGCACTACCGGATCGTTCAACCCGTTTGCAAGGCCTAACCATGCGGATATCAAATTAATCCTTGGAGAACAAGAAACAACTATAACATATCGGATCTACTAAATAAAGAACAAGCAAGATGCTGCCCTTACACCCAAGATAAGTGCAAAGGCAGCTAGATATTGAGGGGTAGCGTAGCTAAGCAAGCATATCATGAAAGTATCGACGTCAGCCCCAAAACAGTTAAGATAAGGGTGTTGCTCACCATCAAAAAGGCTCCAGCACGAGCAACACCAATAACGAATAAACCGATACTGCCTAGATCGCAAGATGCGATCTAGGCAGCATGTTGCTTACCCGGGAGAAACCCTCGAAACAAGGGGTGGCGATGCGCCTAGATTGGTTTGTTGTGAACGTGATCGTCCTCCTTTCTCAATAACCCTAGGTACATTTTTATAGTCCGTGGACTTTCTAATTTGGAAATAAACCTAACCGTGCACGAGCTAAACTCTATCTCTTAATTCTAACCGACACGTATCTTACTATATTTACAGATACACGGGCAATCTTGCCCAAACTTCTTGTACAAGGCCGGTTCGGGAATATCTTCCATGTATATCTTCTAAGCCCACTTAATCACGGCCCATCTCCAGACTCGGTTAAATTCTGGTGGTAACACATGCCCCCCTGGTTTTGGCAATGATAATTTCAAAACCACTTCGTTTTTTTCTCCGTAGGGTCACGTTGTGGCAGAGAAGAACCGTCGCAGTATCCTTCATCATGATGCCTTGCCTTCTCAACTTCTCTGCACGACTTGACAGTTCTTTGGCACCACTTCCTCGGAAACTGCTGTAACATTAACTCCCCCACATCCCTTTATTTAACCGCGCCGAGCAGTTCGCCCTTTTCATCCTCTTGCTCCATACTAGCCATCGGCAAAATACCCCTTTCCTCTGTAGCCATGTCTTCTTCCTCCTCCTCCTCCTCTGCCTCCTCGAGCCTCTCCTACGTATCTTCTCCTCTCCGTGAGCCCACGCCTGAGTGGGACCCGGTGGCGGCGTACAACCACCGCGCCCCGGAGGAGTGGGACGTCGAGTCCCATGATTCCTCCGTCTGGTCCGAGGACGACAAGTCCTTGACTGACGGAGAACAATGATTGCAGTAGGTTGTATTTCAGATGTAAAAGAATGGACCGGGGTCCACAGTTCACTAGTGGTGTCTCTCCAATAAGATAAATAGCATGTTGGGTGAATAAATTACAGTTGGGCAATTGACAAATAGAGAGGGCATAACAATGCACATACATATCATGATGACTACTATGAGATTTACTTAGGGCATTACGACAAAGAACATAGACCGCTATCCAGCATGCATCTATGCCTAAAAAATCCACCTTCGGGTTAGCATCCGCACCCCTTCCAGTATTAAGTTGCAAACAACAGACAATTGCATTAAGTATTGTGCGTAATGTAAACAACACAAATATCCTTAGACAAAGCATTGATATTTTATCCCTAGTGGCAACAGCATATCCACAACCTTAGAACTTTCTGTCACTGTCCCAGATTCAATGGAGGCATGAACCCACTATCGAGCATAAATACTCCCTCTCGGAGTCACAAGTATCAACTTGGCCAGAGCCTCTACTAGCAACGGAGAGCATGCAAGATCATAAACAACACATATATGATAGATCGATAATCAACTTGACATAGTATTTCATATTCATCGGATCCCAACAAACACAACATGTAGCTGTAGGATAACGTTGCATAGAAAACAAAAATTTTCCTACCGCGAACACGCAATCCAAGCCAAGATGCAATCTAGAAGACGGTAGCAACGAGGGGGTATCGAGTCTCACCCTTGAAGAGATTCCAAAGCCTACAAGATGAGGCTCTTGTTGCTGTGGTAGACGTTCACTTGCCGCTTGCAAAAGCGCGTAGAAGATCTTGATCACGATCGGTTCCGGCGCCACGAACGGGCAGCACCTCCGTACTCGGTCACACGTTCGGTTGTTGATGAAGACGACGTCCACCTCCCGTTCCGGCGGGCAGCGGAAGTAGTAGCTCCTCTTGAATCCGACGAGCACGACGGCGTGGTGTCGGTGGCGGTGGAGAACTCCGGCGGAGCTTCACTAAAGCACGCGGGAGCTATGGAGGAGAGGGGGCGGCTAGGGTTTGGGAGGGGTGGCCGGCCACTCAAGGGGCGGCCGGGTTGTGGCTTTGGTGTGGCCGGCCCCCTCCCCTATGCCCCTCATTATATAGGTGGATTCCCAAGAGTTGGTCTCCAAGTCTTCGAATAAGACCCGAACCAAAACCTTCCATAGGGAGGGGAAACCTAGCCTAGCTAGGACTCCCACCAAGGTGGGAGTTCCACCTCCCATATGGGGGGTGGCCGGCCCCCTAAGGGGAGTCCACTTGGGACTCCTCCCCCACTAGGGTTGGCCGGCCATGGAGGTGGAGTCCCATGTGGACTCCACCTTCCTTGGTGGTTTCTTCCGGACTTTTCTAGAACCTTCTAGAACCTTCCATAGAACCTTCCGCGACATTTTATTCACATAAAATGACATCCTATATATGAATCTTATTCTCCGGACCATTCCGGAACTCCTCGTGATGTCCGGGATCTTATCCGGGACTCCGAACAAATATTCCAACTCCATTCCATATTCAAGTACTACCATTTCAACATCCAACTTTAAGTGTGTCACCCTACGGTTCGTGAACTATGCGGACATGGTTGAGTACTCACTCCGACCAATAACCAATAGCGGGATCCGGAGATCCATAATGGCTCCCACATATTCAACGATGACTTAGTGATCGAATGAACCATTCACATACGATACCAATTCCTTTTGTCACGCGATATTTTACTTGTCCGAGGTTTGATCTTCGGTATCACTCCATACCTTGTTCAACCTCGTCTCCTGACAAGTACTCTTTACTCGTATTGTGTTATGTGGTCTCTTATGAACTTATTCATATGCTTGCAAGACATTAGACAACATTCCACCGAGAGGGCCCAGAGTATATCTATCCGTCATCGGGATGGACAAATCCCATTGTTGATCCATATGCCTCAACTCATACTTTCCGGATACTTAATCCCACCTTTATAACCACCCATTTACGCAGTGGTGTTTGATGTAATCAAAGTACCTTTCCGGTATAAGTGATTTACATGATCTCATGGTCATAAGGACTAGGTAACTATGTATCGAAAGCTTATAGCAATTAACTTAATGACGAGATCTTATGCTACGCTTAATTGGGTGTGTCCATTACATCATTCATATAATGATATAACCTTGTTATTAATAACATCCAATGTTCATGATTATGAAACTAATCATCCATTAATCAACAAGCTAGTTTAAGAGGCATACTAGGGACTTCTTGTTGTCTACATATCACACATGTACTAATGTTTCGGTTAATACAATTATAGCATGACATATAAACATTTATCATAAACATAGAGATATAAATAATAACCACTTTATTATTGCCTCTAGGGCATATCTCCTTCAGTAGCATTACAAATAAATGATCTTGATCATGATAGGCAGCTCCACAAGATCTAAACATAATAGCACAAGAGGAGAAGACAACCATCTAGCTACTGCTATGGACCCATAGTCCATGGATGAACTACTCACGCATCAGGCGGACATGGTGATGTAGAGCCCTCCGGTGATGATTCCCCTCTCCGGCAGGGTGCCGGAGGCGATCTTCAGAACCCTCCGAGATGGGATTGGCGGCGGTGGCGTCTCAGTAACTTTTCTCGTATCGTGTCTCTCGGTGATAGGGTTTTCGCGACGGAAGGTTTATATAGGCGAAGGGGCAGAGTCGGGGGACGCCCGAGGGGCCCACCCCATATGGCGGCGTGGCTATGGGTGGGGTCGTGCCCCCCTATGGTGTGGCCGCCTCGTTGCCCCTCTTCGTCTCCTCTTCGGTGTTCTGGAAGGCTCCGTGGAAAATAAGACCGTGGGCTTTTGTTTCGTCCAATTCCGAGAATATTTCCTGTGTAGGATTTACGAAACCAAAAACAGCGAGAAAATAGGAGCCGGCGCTTCGGCATCTTGTTAATAGGTTAGTGTCGGAAAATGCATCAAAATGATGTAAAGTGTATATAAAACATGTGAGTATTGTCATAAAACTAGCATGGAACATAAGAAATTATAGATACGTTTGAGACATATCATCTTGCTCCTACTTTCCGTATGGAGCTGGGACCGCCTATCAGTTGGGCGGCCCAGGATACTCAACGAGAGGCCATGGCCTCATTACCGGAACAACCCTGATCGGCAGCCCACTTGGGCATACCTTTGGGACAATGTCTCGGAGATGACGAGCGATCCAATGGTCATGTACAAACACTACACCAAGGAGTTGGACACTCTTACCTCTGAGCAGGTAACCGATTTTAAGCCCTAGTACATCATCTATATTGGCATGTGCTCTCTCAAATTGTGTATACTATGTTTGTCACAGCGGACCGAGATCCAAAAATAGCTGAGGAGTGCGAGGTTGTTTGGGATCAGAGCCATATAGATGAAAAGCCATAGGACCGATGCGGCATTTCATTAAGGTATGATCACCAACTTTGAATGTAAGCTATTATGTTCGGGTGGCTTTGTAACCATGACTTCCATGACGCAGAACATTGCACTGAAGATGCGGCGGTTAGCCAACTTGCTAGGTTACCGCTCTGCCCGGGCGTTCGGTCTGTTCGGTTTGCTCGGTCCGGTCTTTTCGGTCTTCTAGAATTTCGGTTATCCAAAAACACTACCCATATTACGTTCGGTCTTTCCGGTCTTTCTGTATTCGGTCTTCGGTCTTTTCGGTTCGGTCTTCGATCATGACCATATAGACCAAAAAGAGAATATGGCAGCACAATATATAAGAAATGGCAGCACAACACAATGCGGTACAAAAACTAAACAAGTATTTCATTGTCATTCCCTTTACATTTGTAGTACAAAATGACAGTACAAGTATATAAAAAATTGGTTCAGCACGTCCTCATGTACAATATTGGTTCAGCTCATTCTTGGACTATTGTCATCTACAAAAACGCAGCAGAGAAATATCTTATTCACTCTCCATTCATCAGTGCGGAACACACAGGGATACAACAAAAGTGACCAGCAAAATTAAATTGAAAATAATAGTTCTCTCCAAACATAGGACATGGTAGCTAAATCGTCTAAATCACACAGGAGCTGAAAAAATCGAGAATCGCGGCAACTCAACCTTATTCAATCCATCAGCCAAATCAAAGGGCAACTCGTATTTGTATGGGGAAACAACTATCGTACTGTTTACAGCAATCTACAGAGTAGTCTAGAAGAAGATTGGAAAAGGCAAGGGAAGGTTCTTACCGTGAGTGTGGTGGCAGGGATCTGAGTGTGGTGGCAGGGATCTACAGACTGGACCATGACTTTATCGAAAAATGACTGTGAGTCCGTGAGGATGGTGGGCTGGCGGCCAGGTGGTGTGGCGCAGAGCTTGCAGCTGCCGGCGACCGGGACTTGAGCTGTGGCGGCGGCGCGGCGCTAGGGCATGTCGTATCTCCTCTACCTGTGGGCTAGGTCAGGGAGGAAAGAAGTGAGAAGACACGAATAGGGAAGACTCCAAAACTGGGCCTCCATGGGCTGCACGCGGGACTAATTCCTTTCTCTGCGAAGAAAAGTCGGTCGCTTCGGTCGCATCGGTCTCCACCTGGAAATGACCGAACAGCCCAAACAAATTTCGGTTAGCTGATTCCCAAGACCGATCAGTAACCGAAGACCGAATTTTGAGGCTAATTCGGGTTCGGTCCCGGTTTTTTCGGCTTTGGTCTTCGGTTTCGGTCTTTTGTGCCCGGCCAGAGTTACCGCGAAGGCGAAATTGCGTCATCCTCTTTTGAAGAGGCGGAGGTTTGGACAATTTTGTTACCCTCAAACATGTGCATAGTAATTTCAACATTTGTAATCTCATGTGTTCATGTTTATGAAGATTCTTGACGACACAATTCTGAGTCAAAGTATTAGTCGAGGCAAGAAGCAAGCCACACGGTCTGCGTACCAGTTGAAGCCAAGGGGCAAGGCTCCAAACCGTTACACTCCGGACGATTATGTCAACCGACGAAAGAAGGTTGTGCTTGAGTCCGATGAGGAGGCGGCGCGGAGATCCGATTTGAGGAGGATGAGGAACGATGAGCCGTCATCTTCAGAGGAGGAGCAGGAGGTGCAGCAGCAACAAGAGCAACGGCAGCGGACAAAAAGGATGGTCGTCCGGAAGCAGCCCGTGAGGAGGGGACGTCGAGCTTAGATGGATTTGCTATGTATTATGAACTCTAGATTCATTGTTACGTGTTGTGAACTCTATGTAATTTCGAACCATGTCGTCATTGCTACATGTTGTTTAAATCTATGTGCTACGATGTGGCTATGATGTGTGCTATGTGTATGATGTGTGTATGAAATTGCTATTGAAATTGCTATTGTTGTGTTGAAAAATGTTGAAATAAGGTAGGAATTTTCATGGTTTAGCAAAAGTCAACCTGTGGCGCCCTTGCCATGGGCGCCACAATTCAATGTGTGGCGCCGATGCCATGGGCGCCACACATGTCAATTTATATGTCGAAAACATCCAAGGGCTCCGAACGCTTAGTTGTTAGCCGTTTTGGCAAGCCTGTTTGTGTGACGCCGCTGGCATCGGAGCCACACTGTAACAAAAAGGCTCGCCAAAACGTCTAAGTCCCAAGCGAATTTTCTTACAGTATGTTTTGGACAATTATAAGTGGATGTGTGGCGCCGATAGGAGCGGCGCCACACATCCTGCCACGTCAAAGCGGAGCACACAACAGCGTCGACCGCGCCACGTCGGATGGGCAAGTGGCGCCGCCGGCACGGGCACCACACAAAAGAGTTAGATGGGTGAAATAGTTTGGCCCGAGGGTCAGTCTGTGCTTTTCTTTCAGAAAAGGGTTATTTTTGTGTAAATCGCGGAGGACGCAGCTAGTGACACAGCGCTCAGAAATTAGGGTGACGTGCCGAAATTGCTGCAAAATCAGGTAATGGGGTGTTACTATTTAGAGATAAATGATATTCTTGTGTCCATTTGTGATGTATATCGTTGAATTTTTTGCTTGCTTAACTTAAAGTATGTGTTGTCACGTAAGTTCTTGATTTAATATTTTTGCAATTACATAAATTATATAACACTATTGATCCGCCGCGGCGCAGAAAAGTTACTTTGCATTTTATGATGATTCATACAATTATGTTTTTATATGCAATAATTACATTCATATTGCCCACAACAAGAAGATCGACATAAAACACAATGTATAAGTCATTACAGTGTTAACAACACCAAAAATACGTAGTTTACGTCTTACTTTTGTACATCACATAAAAAAAATACGCCATGTCTATTTTTTTCTTATATTCTTCTCGACTTTTGAAGTAAGAAAATTTAATTTGGCGTAAAAAATATGTACCGTTGGAAAGAAACAGAGTATTAAATGACACGACGTAAAAGTCATGTACCGCTAGTCAAATAGCGCGATTGAATGTATACATATGTAAATATGTATGTATATTTGCATACATGTTAGTAGCCTTAAATATCACGACAAAGATCTCTAAGACATATGAGACATAGACTCATAGAGTCTAATACACTCAGTAGTGATTTCTAGTGTATTATTAAGTAACCATATATTTACAAAAAACTTGTATAGCATAAATTGAACCTTTGATAAATGTGTCTTGCAAGTTGGGAATCACTAATAAGTTGACAATATATGCATGCTTTCCACTTGATATTCAATAACATTGCTTATTTAAAATTATAGCTAACATAAAAATGTTACCGGTGCTCATTCATGTACGGTGCACGTATCAGTAGAACATTAGCTTTGTAAGTTTTTCATGGAACACGTAACGAGTTTGGAGAGAAATTGGAATTCCGCCGTGGAACACGGTGGCCGCAGCTGCATAAGCCGGATATGAGTTAGCAGGTGATCGAAGGCTAGAGATTTTGGGGTAACATTTTTGCATTTCCAATTGTGTTTCATGTTGTCTGACTCTAAGGGCATCTCCAACGGGGCGACCCAAACCGCGCCCGCGTGTCCGGATGGGGCGAGCCGGGCAAAAACGTGGCCCAGCGCGCGGACCCATCCCTAAAACGGATGGCCGCGGCGTCCGGGACGACACAAACCCGGCCCAAATCTGGGACGAGTTTGCGTGGCCGCGGACGCGAATGCTGGTCGCTCGCGTCCTCCCCTTGTCTGCCCCTGGCCCGCCTGTCTGTCTCCCAAAACACAAACACTCCACTCCACTCCCAAAACCTAGAGATGGCCGACATGAAGCGTGACGCCTCTTCCATGCTATTGTTTGGCACTTTGAAGGAGATGCATGCCGACATAGAGGTGTCCACGGACAAAAGGGATGAGAGAAGGCGCCGGGAGAAAGATGAGGACAGGAAGAACTACTTCGATGTCCAAAAAAAGAAGTTTGAGATTGAAGAGGTCAAGGCCAAGACCAAAGCTAGAGAAATTGAGCTCAAAGAGAGAGAAATTGAGCTCATAGCAATGGCAAGGGCCCAAGAGGTGGAGTTGAAGGCGAAGAAAGTTGAGCTCAAACGGCAAGCCGAGGACAACCTTATCATGAACGCCTACTTAACCAACATGAGCGAGGCGAAGAGAGCTTGGTTCGAGAAGAGGCAGAAGGAGATCCTAGAGCGCCCAAATTGAGTTGACAATCTCAATTTGTAATTTTTATATTTGTTCGAACTATGGCACATTACATTTCTTCATCATGCAACATTTTATTTGATATTATTTTATGCTATTTGATATTATTCTATAATTGTTAGATATTTTTCTATAGTTGTTACATACTATTTATAAGTATGTGTGGCCAGATGGCCTATTTTCCAAAAAAATATGCCAAATGACCAAATGGGTGGTCGCAGGTCGCTGCGTTGGGCGCAGCGTGCGACCCAAACGGACACGCGGACGCGGGGCGCTGTCCGAGTATCCGCGCGGCCACCCAAACATCCCAAAACGGACCGTCCAGCGCGTCCGTTTGGGTCGCCCGGTTGGAGATGCCCTAAGTTGCTTTGACTCATGGCAACAATGGCATTGTCGCATCTTGATTTTGAATATTTTTTGATGGCAATGAAAAAGTTTGAATATGTTTTGGAATAAAGTCGTCGGTAGCATTTCCAATTTCCAAGGGGCAAAGCCGAAGCCAAAGCCAACCCTCCTTCCTACCTTGGGCTGACGTGGACGGCATCGCCGTACATAACAGAACACAACAGCGACCCACACCCATCTCCATCTCCATCCTCCTCCACCCTCCGCCAACGGCCAAACCCTAGGCCGCGCCACCACCCGCCGCCGATCCCGCCTCGCCGCCCGCCATGTCCGCCGCGCACCTCCTCCGCCACTCCCGCAAGGTCCGTCCCCTCCCTTTCCCTCCCTCCTCTCCCCGATCCGATCCGTGCTCTCGATTCCCCGTCACGCAATTACGCTACCGCAATGCGGAACCCCTGGCGGATTCCGCCGGCTCTCCACGCCAGCGGGCGGCAGCAGCAGCACTAGGTACACGTGGGCGCAGCTCCGATCGGGAGGGGGATCGATGCCCTAGCGGCGCGACTTCAGCTCGGGTATCCCAATTGGGGCGAGACAGATTTGTTTCTGTTCCGTGGCGCGATCCCGCGAGCGTAGATCGGGCACCTCATTTCCAGCCCTAGGACCAGAGCAGAGGCGTTCACAGCTCCCGCTCCACACCCTAGATTATCTCCTTCCCAACTGCTTGCTGACTGCTGCTGCTGCTCCGAGTCCGTCCCGACTGACTGACGGTTCCGTATCGCTTCAGAATTTCGTTTCTGCTCACGTGAATTCGCCTCTGCCTCTGCGGGCTGCTTCACCGTGCACGCCTGAATTGCCCTGTCACATGTTAGCTACTGCTCCAGTTATGGGGATACATACATCCCTTTGCATCTGATTATCTCTTGCTACTTGCTACATCGACTCATGGTCTTACCCCATCCGCCGACTCACCGTGGCTCTGCCATCTGCTATTGATTCTGCAGCTGCGGAGCTTGCGGAACGCTATAGACTGCGAGCGCTCCGGCCTGGCGCGCTACTTCTCTACTGGTTCTGGATCCTTTGCCGTCAAGGAAAATGGTACGCTTGTCTTCTTTGCCGTTTTTATTTTCATGGATATTTCTTGATGTGGTTACCGTGCAACTGTTAATCCGGAACATCTGTCCTTCTTTTTTCTCAGTCATCTTGGGGGTACAACAAACAGTAATTCACAATGTACAGGTGTCTAGTACATGTACGTCTAAACATAGACACATTGTTTAATAGTCTATTGATACGCTTACAAGCAGAAGATGCCGAAGTAGATTAATTAAATGTGTCATTTTGTTTCGAGTCATATCACCCTCCTCTTCGCTCTCCTTCTACTCCCACCAAGCGTGTTTCAGCTTACTGAGTCGACCCTGTTATTTCTATGTCAAGTTCTGATTTATCACATATCTAGTTTAGTCGTGCCCCTACTGATCGAGTGCAGGAAGGAGCCACTTTTACTTCTTTTAGACTTTACGTACATAGAGACAAGTATATAATTCAGTGCTTCTTCCTCAGGTGTTGAGAGAAGAATTGGAGGCGCCAGATTTTCTCAGTACAAGCAATCTGGGAAAAACCTTGAGACCTGCAAGGTTACGTCCTTGTAAAATGTGCTCCTTAATTGATGTCCTGTCCTGAATTTCTAATTTCTTGTTTTACCTTTTCAGGTGTCAGTAGGAGGAGTAAATGGAAGCTCTGCTTTCGGAGGAACACTCACCAACCGTATCTCAAGTGGTGTTGCTGGCCTCAATGGTCCACTGTCATGGTATAGTGTGATTTTTTCTGTTATGACTTGTCACGGTGCTACCTTATGTTCCTGTGTGGTAATGCATGAAAGGAACTAGGAATATTTGCTAATTAAATCCCTCGCCAATGACTAATATAAACCGTGAAAGACCCATTGCATTCCGCTAAGGTCCCTTGAACTATTCCTTGCCACTTTTCAGTCGTTCCTACCGAAATGTTCGATGGCTTTACTCTTTCTTCCAGTTACGAGAATAATGATCTGAAGGTGATTAATCTCTTCTTTGTATTTTTTTTTCAGTGTGCGGTTAGCCTCAGCAAGGTCTTTCTCAAGTAGTGCAGGTACTCTCGCTGTTGAATGTTTGTATATGCCCTTGAATAGAAGGACTTCATTTGACAACCAGAAATTGCAAATATTGTAAAACAGCTTGGTTCTTTTTGTGTAACTATTGTGCAAGGATGGTTCCCTCCATTCATATCTAAGCATTGCAACATACTAGGATTTTTTGTCCACATATATTTCTATGTAAACTGCCAGGGTAGTTTTTTTTGTTCCATATTCAGGCATTCTTTTGCTACAGAAGTTTTAGTATCTTGAAATCTGGCCCCTATATCTCCACCATCGTTTTGGTTCCTGTTTTAAAATTCTCTGAGCACTCCAGTGAGTATAGCACAAGCAAGGTACCAATGTTAGATTTCTTAACATACTGCATTTATTACAGACCTACCACCACATCAGGAAATTGGGATGCCATCACTTTCTCCTACGATGACTGAGGTACTTATTACCTAAAGTTATTAGTATGAATAGAATAATTGGAGAACTGCAGTTAGTCTCTATTCTTCAAAATCTCACATATAGTACAACCTGATACTTGTATTATCTGCAGGGAAACATTGCTAAGTGGGTGAAGAAGGAAGGGGACCAAGTCTCACCTGGTGAAGTTCTGTGCGAGGTTGAAACGGTAAGGTTTCATCTGTAATGTTAGCTTTGATATTTTTACTAAGTATTTTCTCACAACTGCAGCAGAAGGTAAATAACATCTGGATGCATTTCTTCTGATTAGGATAAAGCCACAGTTGAGATGGAGTGCATGGAAGAGGGCTATCTTGCTAAGATTGTTCAGGGTGATGGTGCCAAGGAGATTAAAGTTGGCGAGGTAAGTATTTTACTGTCCAAAGAATCTATAATTCTATTGCATATTATTTCATATTGTTATCCTGATGCTTGTATGTTTTACTGACGTAATCTTGGTTGTCCTATGCTGCTCCCTTAGATCATCTGTGTGACAGTCGAAGAAGAGGGTGACATCGAGAAGTTTAAAGATTATAAACCATCGTCTTCCGATGCACCTGTAGCTCCTTCTGAATCAAAGGCTAAATCTGAACCTGCGGAGCCAAAGGCAGAGGAGAAAGTGCCTGCCAAGGCTCCTGAGCCGAAGGCCCCAAAGACCGAAGAAGCTTCTCGATCTGGCGATAGAATATTCTCCAGCCCCCTTGCAAGAAAATTAGCAGAAGATAACAATGTAAGTCTTTACTTGAGTTAGTCTAGATACTTGCTTTAGGCAGTCGCACAGTGCAGTCAAATGAATGCATGAACATGTTCTCAAACAGGTCCCACTATCAAGTGTAAAAGGCACTGGTCCTGATGGTCGTATTCTGAAGGCAGACATTGAAGATTACTTGGGTATGTTGGCTATGCACGTGCTCTTAAATCTTTATGTCAATGTTGATTTGGATGTTTTCCGATTGCTTATCTGTGCCATTGGTTGTTTACTTGCTCTTTAGTGGTGTTTTCTTGGTAGTTGTGAGTTTGTAGAGGGCTTGTGAGAGTCACTACTCACTTGACACATTTAACTGACATGCATATGTTCTGAGCTCTTATGTTTCTATTTACATGCAACATTAGATTATTCTAGTTATGCAGAAGACAATCTTCTCCTTTCTGACACTCCCAGACTATGATGATATTTGCAATCACATCACATGCATTCCAGTCTTTGATAATGTAGTTGCAACATGCCCAGTGCATTTCATTTCATGCTTGCTTAGAAAATAGAAATCCTTAGAGCTGGGTTGATCTCCAAAAGACTACGCATAAAGAGTGGCTATGGTGCATGGTTACATTTTTTCCACGATCTGCTAACCATCTGAATCTGAATTTTACAAATGTAAGTAGTTGAGTGGGAAATCTTTTAAAGGAGAAAAAGGTTTAAATGAAATTTTAGTTAAACCTTGCATTAGAAGAACCAAGTAAAACGAAATCATGCCATGTAGCTCATTATGTTATGCATGATTTGGCTTCTGCTAATCTTCTATTGTGTGAATTTAGTGTAATCCAACCAGTGTCTAATGATTATTTTTGCTTAACAAAGCTTCTGCGACCAAGGGTGGCAAGAGCGAGATTTTTGCCGCTTCAGGATTAGATTACACTGATATTCCAAATGCGCAGATAAGAAAGGTATGTTTCTACATCGCAGAATGCTTTCAAGACTCTGTTTGGTTGATCTTATCTGCCTTGCAGTGTTTCTTAAGGCCTGTTCTTTTCAGGTTACTGCGAACCGCCTCTTAGCCTCTAAACAGACCATCCCGCATTACTACTTGACAGTTGACACACGCGTCGATAATCTTATCAAGTATGGATCACCATTAATTTAGTACTGCTGCACCTACGTAACTTTTTTTTTTCTAAAAAAGAGTTCCTCATTTTGTTCTGATACAGGCTGCGAGGAGAATTGAACCCTCAGCAAGAAGCTTCTGGTGGAAAGAAGATATCTATTAATGACCTTGTTATAAAGGTAATTGTTGTTCATCCCTTTTTGTGCCTTTATGGTGGTTATGACAGGCGCATTGTTTCTCAGATCACATTTGGTTCTTGAGTATGTGATCTGCAGTTTTAAAATTTACCTTCATGTTTTGTGCAGGCTGCAGCTTTGGCTCTTCGAAAGGTCCCCCAGTGTAACAGTTCTTGGATGAATGATTTTATCCGCCAGTAAGTTTCCAGGAGCACTTATACCTAACACTTCAATTATATTGGCAAGAAATGTGATATGACAAATGTATTTCTCATGCAGATACAACAATGTGAACATAAATGTCGCTGTACAAACTGAGCATGGATTGTTTGTTCCAGTAGTTAGGGTAAGTTATAGTTTAAACAAGTTCAGTTCGTGGAACTTTTCCCATAATCTAACTTGTTCATATTGAATTGCAGGATGCAGACAAGAAGGGACTTGGTACAATCGGTGAGGAGGTGAAGCAGTTGGCTCAAAGAGCAAGGGATAACAGCTTAAAACCACAAGATTATGAGGTATGGATTGCATGGTGGATGATAAGCATGAAATCAACATCAGTTGTCCAGTCCTTGACGATTTTTATTTAATGTTTCAGGGTGGCACGTTCACAGTATCAAACTTGGGAGGTCCTTTTGGAATTAAACAATTCTGTGCTATCATAAATCCTCCCCAATCAGCAATCTTGGCCATTGGTTCTGGTAAGAACTCTTGTTACGTATTCACCATGTATCGCTAATAAGTTGTTAGTTCACACCGTGTAAAAGTATAAGAAGTCGTTTGGTATCCATCATTTGTGCCTGGAATCCTGGAATTCATTTTGAAATTCCATAGGTGGGCTGTTTGGTTGTCAAAGAATTGGGCCGTCATTTCATTTAGGATATCCAGCAAAATGACACCATGGGTAAACACGATTCCGAGCTGAGACCTGTCATTCTGCATTGTGTCCAATGTTTACTTTTGAGTAACCCTTAGTTTTGTCGGCATGACTTTTGCATATAGTTTTAAGGTCTTGTGCCTTTTGTTTCTGTATCCTACTTTGTAGTATAATTAGGTCCTCCTTATGCTATTAGATATAGCCTTTTGTTTCTGTATCCTACTTTGTAGTATAATTAGATCCTCCTTCTGCTATTAGATATAGCCTTTTGTTTCTGTATCCTACTTTGTAGTATAATTAGATCCTCCTTCTGCTATTAGATATATTCAGCCCGTGCTACCCCCCGTAGAGGTTAGTTGTTTACCTGATATATTTTTCTTTTGAGCAGCTGAGAAGAGGGTGATACCTGGCAGTGCGGATGGTCAGTATGAGTTTGGTTCCTACATGTCAGTAACAATGAGCTGTGATCACAGGGTTATTGATGGTATGCCTGAATGAACGTTGACTTCCTGAATGAGCAGGGTGACAAATTAACATCTGTTGACAAAATATTCTGTATTGTAGGTGCAATTGGTGCGGAATTCCTGAAAGCGTTCAAGGGCTACATCGAGAACCCAACGACAATGTTGCTATAAAGTTAGGAGGATGAAAACTATTCTTGTCAAGTTCATGAATAATGCACAGAATGGTGCTGTCTCGTTTTACATAACCTCGGCATGGTCTTGTGGGATCCAGAGGGCCGGAACCAAGAGCACAGACCCAACACAGGATGACCTGATTTTTTGGCCTGAAAACTCAGTTGTTCTTTTTCCCTTCTTTTTTTCTCCCGGAGTTATGATGAAAAGTATGTTCGGCTTACATACTCTGCTGAGCTCATTTTTGTCGGTTTTGTGCCACTGAGAAATCTTGAGTATAGGGAGTTGCCATTTTTCTATATATATACACGTAAACTTAACCAGGAGGCTCAGAAAATGGTCGGAATAAATAAGCCATGGTGGATGAAACACCACCTTTTTGTTCGTTCAGTGACGCAGCTAAACTGTACTCTCTGGCGCTGTTGGATGTGGCGATTATATTCCTTCGGTTTGAGATTCCAAACATTGCAAGTAATTGAAATCTTCCATGCTTTTTTCTCCATAGGGATCACGTAATTTATCCTTTTTTTCCCTTCTTTTGGCGGATGGTTACGAGACCTTTGGGCCTGTGGTGAACCAAGTTTTGTAAACAAACTTTGATCTCCATCCCTTATTTTGGCGGATGACTACAAGACCTTTTAAAAACAGACACGAGAAAATAGATTTCCCAAAAACTTTGCAGATAGAATCTTAAAAGATAGAAAAATATAAAACTATTTCTACGGTTTCTTGCACTCGCTAAAACTAGCAGCTGCTGCCAAAGTCAATGCCGCCTAAGCACACGTTTAAGGAGATGGGGAGCCTCCACCATAGCCAGATTCGAAAAAACACCATCGCTAACGAAGCTTTGTGAGTCGATGAACAGGTCGAGACACGTGTCGATGTGGCACGTCGATCGGGGACGTCCACATGCTTCCTTGAACCAAGATCCACCGCATCCTGTCGATCAAGTAGGGGAACAACGACAGATCCTCACCGTCGTTGTGGAAAACGACAAACGCCCGCGACACGTCGAGAAACAGATCTCGTCAGATCTGAAGAGCGGCGAGAAGACCAAGCTGTCGATCTAAAGAATCGACAAGCACACATTGTCATCAACTCCGAGCCGCCGCCATGAAGATCGATGCCGGTGTGGGAGTAGAGTTGAGGCAAATTTATTCGCCCGAGTGTCGCTCCCACCACCCCAACGACGGACCACAACAGAAAAACCCTAACCCTAACTACAGAGCGGAGGAGCAAGGCTCCCCCTCCCTCCTGCTGCAGGAGCGGCAAGGAAGGAGAGGAAACCGGCGTCTTGGCAAGTGGTGATGGGAGGGAGATGGGCATCCGCCGCCAAGAAGATGGCGAACGGACGCAAGCAGTTCTACTATACTACTACAAGAAACCTGAAATTAATTTGCTCCCATTCTGCACCAGGACCCTTCTTATCATGCCACCTCAGGAGCCTCTAAGAAATCAATTATTCGCATATAGTTATCTTAAGCTTGCTGTTTGACTATACATGGTAACCTAACCTTAAAACCTTTCTAGGCACTTCAACTGATGTACTAAGCTCTCTTCTGGTGACTGGTGAGATTAGTATATCGGTGTGTACTAAATTACTAAATTTGCTGCATGATTCAGAGCAGGGATAAGAGCATCTCCATCGGCGCCTCCGATAGCAGCCCCAATAGCATTTTGGGGGCCGGCAGCGAAAATGGGCTCGCACCGGTACGCCCCAAACGTCGCCGGCCAATTTTGGAGCCCAATAGAATCGCCGGCAACCCCGTGCCGGCCCCTTCGCCAAGGGCGCGAATCGGGCGCGCCGGCACCTCGCGGCACGTCTGAAAACGAGTGTGGGCTCCACCTAGCAGCCAGACACACCGTTTTCCCACCTCCTACACACGCCCGAGCCGACTCCCACCCCTCTAGATCGCCACCGTCGCCGCCGCGCCCACCCTGCTTGCAATAGACACCGCCGACTGTCTAGGAACCGCCGTCATCGACACGGCCGCCACCCCCTCGACCGGCGGCCGATGTTTCGCCCGGAACAGAGCTCGCCGCCACCGCGATAGTATCGCCCCGCCCGCAAGGTGTTCATCCGATTGCCGCGATGGACAGCGACGACGAGATGATGGTGCAGCTGTTCACGGAGGAGCAGAACGCTTAGGCTGTTCGGCGGCAACAGCAACAGCTGATTCTGACGAACATGCTGCGCGTTCGCCAGCCTTTCTTCGTCGTGCCTCGGCGCGGCGACTCAAAGCCAGGCAAGAGGAGGAACATCAACCAACATCGTGAAGCCGGCGCAATGTTGCTTGACGCCGACTACTTCAACGACGACGCGACTCATTCGCCGAAGGAATTTCGGCGACGGTTTAGGATGAACAAGGACCTGTTCTTGAAGATTGTCCATGGCGTCAGGGAGTACGACACGTACTTCATGGCCAAGAAAGATTGCACAGATTTGTGGGGCTTCACCTCAATTCAGAAGTGCACTGCTGCAATGCGCTGTCTTGCATACGGAGCTCCTCCAGCCAATGACTACCTATGGATGGCAGAGTTGACATGCACAGAGACTCTCTACAGGTTCTGCCGAGCAGTCATAGCGGTGTTTGGTAAATACTATTTGAGAGCACCAAGAGCGGATGATACAGCTCGGATCCTGCAGAAGAATGCATCAAGAGGGTTTCTTGGGATGCTCAGAAGCATTGACTGTATGCATTTGGGATGGAAGAATTGCCCTTTTGCTTGGCATGGGATCTACACGGGCCATACTGGTGAGTGCAGTGTCATTCTTGAGGCGGTGGCAGACCATGAGCTTTGGATTTGGCATGTATTTTTTGGCATGGCAGGAACAAATAATGATATCAACGTGCTGCAGTGCTCTCCGATGTTTGCCAGGCTAGCTGAGGGACAAGCTCCTGCCGTGAACTTTGAGGTAAACGACCACGCATACAACAAGGGGTACTATCTAGTTGATGGAATCTACCCGATGTATGCTACATTTGTGAAGACAATTCCCTCTCCATCAAACGAGATGGAAGCCTATTTTGCAAGTTGTTTCTTGGGGCAAACCCTCCACTTGAGCTGGGGCGATACTTGTGGGTGTTCTTGGGCCCACTGCGATTCATCATGCGGCGCTTGCGGCTTTCATTGGCTGATGGATTTTTCCCTCCATCTGGATGGCGGAGTCAACGAGGGCTTCTAGATCGGCAAATGGGATGTTGATCAGCACGGTCTGCATCTCATCATGCGGTCCATTCGAGAACCTCTCCTTCCTCTTCTCATTGGTGTCGGTCTCATCCGGGCGTACCTTGACGAGTGAGGAATGCATCGCGGTATTCTACCACGGTTAGACGGCCTTGCTTCGGTTCGCGGAACTCATCCCTCATCTTCTTGATGAGACCCGGTGGCACATGATACTTGCTAAACTTGAGCTTGAAATCTGCCCAAGTCATCATTTGCCCCGCATTCAATGCGCGGGCACTTGTCCACCAGGCACGTGCAAGTCCTGCCAGATAGTGGGTGGCAAACAGCACCTTGTCATTCTCTTCCACACCGGCAACTTCAAGATTGTTCTCCATAGTCTGGAGCCAATCATCAGCATCAAGGGGTTCCTCTGTCTTGCTAAACACCGGTGGATTGGTGTTCTGGAAGTTCTTCAGTTTTGACCCAGGATGGTCATGGTTTCCGTGGCCACGATTGTTACTGTGCAATACTGTTGCATGGCAGCGATGTTGGCTTGTCTCTCGGCTCTTTCAACCTCGCGATGCGCCATCGGCAGGCTGCAGCATTTGCATCATCACGTCCTGATTCATGCTGCGAGTCGGGGGTGCCATCTGAACAGGGAAATAGATTATGAGACGAGAGGGAAATTGCTATGCCTTATTTTGGATAATATTTCACAAAGTTTTAAAACTTGAAAACTTGATATGATGAATTAAACACACAAACTTAATTATTCAAGTAGCACATATTACAAGCCAACAAACAGGAGGGTTTGAAGAACCCTTTCAACAATCTACGATACAAGGGGTGATACAAAGGACCGATACAACTCATGCAACGCAAGTGCTCATAGGGGGGAACTACTCTCCATCGATGTTGATCGGGATGGTGTTATCCATCCGAGCGATCGAGTGCTCGGTGGCCATCACGGAAGTCCAGGTCTTCATCTTCCTCGTAGTCGTTGTCGCATTTGCTCACGTAGGAGTAGCCATCCCTTGGATGTCTTCTCCCTCGCCTTCTCCTTCCAGCTCCACGGAGCTGCTCCGCTTGGGTGGCGACGGTCTCCTTCGGGCGGCGATCTTGGCCTTGAGGCGGTGGATGGTGTAGTCCTTCTTTGAGACCAGGCTGGCGGAGTGTCCCTACGCTCCTTGGCGATGACCTTGATGGTCTCACGCTAGCAGATTCAGGTTGGAGGTAGGTGTGGTTGGCGAATGAGCGGGAATTGTCCAGCTCGGCGCGAGTCTCGAACAACTTATGAAGTCGAGATGATCCACGTGGTGCCTCGGCACGGGGTGGAATAGGCGGGCTGATAGGCAGCCCAAGAGAGAGTGTGCCTTGCCAAATTATGCAAAGCGCTCCCCTTCAATAGCCACCCAGGGATTACGCCCTGCACGGACGGGCGAGGGCCTCTGCCGGAGCGTGTGCGAAGTCCGTCAAGCCGAGTTGTTCTCCGACGAGAGAGCTGGATGCTGGCGGAACATGGGTGACTCCGGCTTCCGGGGGAGGTTGGCCATGATGACCCATTGAAGGCTGTCCCCGGGCTGGTCAGCGACGACCCCCGTAGAACCACCGGGCGGTGAGCGTCAGAAACTACGAGAGAGAGCAAACAGGTCCCTTTCAAAGATCAGATCTCCACCGTTCGCCAGCTCGTACACTTGGGTTTGGATGAAAGGCTCCATCGAGATGATAGGCTCCTTCTGTAGAGGGATTGATGAGCAAGTTAGAGAAGTGCAAGTGTTCAAAATTTTAAGTAACTTATAAATAAGAGCATGAATTTGCTAGTTGAAAAGATCTCAAAGGTAAGGGTATGATTGTATTTTTCATAACTATTCAATTCATTATATTTGAAACTAAGTTTGTCAAACGTCCATTCTAACTAGGGTCTCCTAAGGTCAAACAATGGCTCTGATACCAACTTGTCAACACCTGGATTTTTAAGTCCAGATGCCTATTATATCATACATCGCAATCCCAGGAAGATTGTTTTGCGAGACATAATAGTAAGTAGTTGAGTCATCATTTATTACAACACATACTTGTCTTACAACAACGGATCACATGATCCA